>NC_091343.1:7903258-8203258 GCF_038502225.1 Cherax quadricarinatus | reverse complement strand
CGAGCTACAACACCCACACACCTCGAGCTACAACACCCATACACCTCGAGCTGCAACACCCTCACACCTCGAGCTACAACACCCATACACCTCGAGCTACAACACCCTCACACCTCGAGCTACAACACCCATACACCTCGAGCTACAACACCCTCACACCTCGAGCTACAACACCCATACACCTCGAGCTACAACACCCTCACACCTCGAGCTACAACACCCATACACCTCGAGCTACAACACCCTCACACCTCGAGCTACAACACCCATACACCTCGAGCTACAACACCCTCACACCTCGAGCTACAACACCCAGACACCTCGAGCTACAACACCCTCACACCTCGAGCTACAACACCCATACACCTCGAGCTACAACACCCTCACACCTCGAGCTACAACACCCTCGCACCTCGAGCTACAACACCCACACACTTCGAGCTACAACACCCTCACACCTCGAGCTACAACACCCACACACCTCGAGCTACAACACCCTCGCACCCCGAGCTACAACACCCTCACACCTCGAGCTACAACACCCTCACACCTCGAGCTACAACACCCTCACACCTCGAGCTACAACACCCTCACACCTCGAGCTACAACACCCTCACACCTCGAGCTACAACACCCATACACCTCGAGCTACAACACCCTCACACCTCGAGCTACAACACCCATACACCTCGAGCTACAACACCCTCACACCTCGAGCTACAACACCCTCGCACCTCGAGCTACAACACCCACACACCTCGAGCTACAACACCCTCGCACCCCGAGCTACAACACCCTCACACCTCGAGCTACAACACCCTCGCACCTCGAGCTACAACACCCACACACCTCGAGCTACAACACCCTCGCACCCCGAGCTACAACACCCTCGCACCTCGAGCTACAACACCCTCACACCTCGAGCTAAAACACCCTCACACCTCGAGCTACAACACCCTCACACCTCGAGCTACAACACCCTCACACCTCGAGCTACAACACCCATACACCTCGAGCTACAACACCCTCACACCTCGAGCTACAACACCCATACACCTCGAGCTACAACACCCTCACACCTCGAGCTACAACACCCTCGCACCTCGAGCTACAACACCCACACACCTCGAGCTACAACACCCTCGCACCCCGAGCTACAACACCCTCACACCTCGAGCTACAACACCCTCGCACCTCGAGCTACAACACCCTCACACCTCGAGCTACAACACCCTCGCACCTCGAGCTACAACACCCTCACACCTCGAGCTACAACACCCTCGCACCCCGAGCTACAACACCCTCACACCTCGAGCTACAACACCCTCGCACCTCGAGCTACAACACCCAAACACCTCGAGCTACAACACCCTCACACCTCGAGCTACAACACCCATACACCTCGAGCTACAACACCCTCACACCTCGAGCTACAACACCCTCGCACCTCGAGCTACAACACCCACACACCTCGAGCTACAACACCCTCGCACCCCGAGCTACAACACCCTCGCACCTCGAGCTACAACACCCTCACACCTCGAGCTACAACACCCTCACACCTCGAGCTACAACACCCTCACACCTCGAGCTACAACACCCTCACACCTCGAGCTACAACACCCATACACCTCGAGCTACAACACCCTCACACCTCGAGCTACAACACCCATACACCTCGAGCTACAACACCCTCACACCTCGAGCTACAACACCCTCGCACCTCGAGCTACAACACCCACACACTTCGAGCTACAACACCCTCGCACCCCGAGCTACAACACCCTCACACCTCGAGCTACAACACCCTCGCACCTCGAGCTACAACACCCACACACCTCGAGCTACAACACCCTCGCACCCCGAGCTACAACACCCTCGCACCTCGAGCTACAACACCCTCACACCTCGAGCTACAACACCCTCACACCTCGAGCTACAACACCCTCACACCTCGAGCTACAACACCCTCACACCTCGAGCTACAACACCCTTACACCTCGAGCTACAACACCCTCACACCTCGAGCTACAACACCCATACACCTCGAGCTACAACACCCTCACACCTCGAGCTACAACACCCTCACACCTCGAGCTACAACACCCATACACCTCGAGCTACAACACCCTCACACCTCGAGCTACAACACCCTCACACCTCGAGCTACAACACCCACACACCTCGAGCTACAACACCCTCACACCTCGAGCTACAACACCCATACACCTCGAGCTACAACACCCTCACACCTCGAGCTACAACACCCTCACACCTCGAGCTACAACACCCATACACCTCGAGCTACAACACCCAACCACCGCGAGCTACAACACCCATACACCTCGAGCTACAAGACCCATACACCTCTATCTACAACACCCTCACACCTCGAGCTACAACACCCATACACCTCGAGCTACAACACCCTCACACCTCGAGCTACAACACCCATACACCTCGAGCTACAACACCCATACACCTCGAGCTACAACACCCTCACACCTCGAGCTACAACACCCATACACCTCGAGCTACAACACCCTCACACCTCGAGCTACAACACCCTCGCACCTCGAGCTACAACACCCATACACCTCGAGCTACAACACCCTCACACCTCGAGCTACAACACCCATACACCTCGAGCTACAACACCCTCACACCTCGAGCTACAACACCCATACATCTCGAGCTACAACACCCTCACACCTCGAGCTACAACACCCATACACCTCGAGCTACAACACCCTCGCACCTCGAGCTACAACACCCTCGCACCTCGAGCTACAACACCCATACACCTCGAGCTACAACACCCTCGCACCTCGAGCTACAACACCCATACACCTCGAGCTACAACACCCATACACCTCGAGCTACAACACCCATACACCTCGAGCTACAACACCCTCACACCTCGAGCTACAACACCCATACACCTCGAGCTACAACACCCATACACCTCGAGCTACAACACCCTCACACCTCGAGCTACAACACCCTCGCACCTCGAGCTACAACACCCATACACCTCGAGCTACAACACCCTCACACCTCGAGCTACAACACCCATACACCTCGAGCTACAACACCCTCACACCTCTTCGTAAGTTTGCAGGCAGCTGTACTGGCCACCACCAGGACTCAGTCTAACTCAGTGGTTTACCTGAGTCCTTTCATAAATGTTACCTTGTTCATACTCCAACAGGTCACTCCCCCAGAACCACTTATTTTCAGTCACTCTCATAAAGCTCCTTCATATGACTCGTTTTTTTTTTAAATAAAATTTAATATAAAATTTGCATCCAGAATTGAATGACGAGTGGAAAGTCCTTCACTCCACCTGCTATTCAATTTTGAATGAGCGTTTTCAACTGCATTTCCAAAAGAATGCACTACACAGAAGAGCTTCATGGGAGACCTTACTGCATTGATAATAAACTAGATAATACTATTATTTTATCATTATCATGAGGACCACTAAAACCGTAGGGATTATACCTCGCCAGTGGGGGGATGGGGGGTGTAAATCATTTAGGTTTAATTCGGGGAACTGGAGCACAGATCCAATTCCCTAGATCACGAGCTCCTCACCGGCATCAGGAACCTCCATTGAGGGGATAACACTACTAGCCGGAGGGTTTCTTGTACTAGACGAGGCGTTCACTGTACCTAGAAGAAAGCCTTTAAATTCAGGTTTTGCTTTAAATCAGCCTCCAAACTCTAGTCTGGACGACCTAACATCGCAGACAACATTATTTGAGTGTGTTACTGTGACAAATTCCAAGTTATACTGACAGAAACTTGAACGTTGAGTGAACGTAGTGAAGGTACCTTCAATGTGTCTACCGAACGTAGCTTCAGTGTCTACCGAAAGTAGCTTTAGTGTCTACCGTACGTAGCTTCAGTGTCTACAGTACGTAGCTCCCGTGTCTACCGTACGTAGCTTCAGTGTCTACAGTACGTAGCTTCCGTGTCTACCGTACTTAGCTTCAGTGTCTACCGTAAGTAGCTTCCGTGTCTACCGTACGTAGCTTCAGTGTCTACCGTACGTAGCTTCAGTGTCTACCGTACGTAGCTTCAGTGTCTACCGTGCGTAGCTTCAGTGTCTACCGTACGTAGCTTCCGTGTCTACCGTAAGTAGCTTCCGTGTCTACCGTACGTAGCTTCAGTGTCTACCGTACGTAGCTTCAGTGTCTACCGTAAGTAGCTTCCGTGTCTACCGTACGTAGCTTCAGTGTCTACCGTACGTAGCTTCAGTGTCTACCGTACGTAGCTTCAGTGTCTACCGTAAGTAGCTTCCGTGTCTACCGTACGTAGCTTCAGTGTCTACCGTACGTAGCTTCAGTGTCTACCGTACGTAGCTTCAGTGTCTACCGTACGTAGCTTCAGTTTCTACCGTACGTAGCTTCAGTGTCTACTGTACGTAGCTTCCGTGTCTACCGTACGTAGCTTCAGTGTCTACCGTACGTAGCTTCAGTGTCTACTGAACGTAGTTTCAGTGTTTACCGAACGTAGCTCCCGTGTCTACCGTACGTGGCTTCCGTGTCTACCGTACTTAGGTTCAGTGTCTACTGTACGTAGCTTCAGTGTCTACAGTACGTAGCTTCCGTGTCTACCGTACTTAGCTTCAGTATCTACCGTACTTAGCTTGTGTCTACCGTAAGTAGCTTCCGTGTCTACCGTACGTAGGTTCAGTGTCCACCGTACGTAGCTTCAGTGTCCACCGTACGTAGCTTCCGTGTCTACCGTACTTAGCTTCAGTGTCCACCGTTCGTAGCTTCAGTGTCTACCGTACGTAGCTTCCGTGTCTACCGTACGTAGCTTCCGTGTCTACCGTACGTAGCTTCCGTGTCTACCGTACGTAGCTTCCGTGTCTACCGTACGTAGCTTCCGTATCTACCGTACGTAGCTTCTGTGTCTACCGTACTTAGCTTCAGTGTCTACCGTACGTAGCTTCAGTTTCTACCGTACGTAGCTTCAGTGTCCACCGTACGTAGCTTCCGTGTCTACCGTACTTAGCTTCAGTGTCCACCGTTCGTAGCTTCAGTGTCTACCGTACGTAGCTTCCGTGTTTACCGTACGTAGCTTCAGTGTCCACCGTACGTAGCTTCCGTGTCTACCGTACGTAGCTTCCGTGTCTACCGTACGTAGCTTCCGTATCTACCGTACGTAGCTTCTGTGTCTACCGTACTTAGCTTCAGTGTCTACCGTACGTAGCTTCAGTTTCTACCGTACGTAGCTTCAGTGTCCACCGTACGTAGCTTCCGTGTCTACCGTACGTAGCTTCCATGTCTACCGTACGTAGCTTCCGTGTCTACCGTACGTAGCTACTTGTACCGCTGTAGTAAAATCAAGGACTCGCTGGAGGAGAATAAAGACAGTTGTTGAGTACACCAAGTGTACAAAGACAGATAATTTTGTTTGGATTATTAATCCTGAGAGTTGGTAACTCAGGATCACCCAGTGAAGTCAGGATGTCATTATTCCGTTTTATTAGTATCCCCTATGAGAACCCTAAGAACTATATTTAATTTTCCTTCAACTTTTCGTTCTTCATACTCATTTAGGGGTGGCCCGCGGCCTGGTAGGCATAGCCGTCGCTTCACACGTTGAGGGTTCTTGGTTCGATTCCCAGCAAGGGTGGAAACATTGGGGGTGTTTCCTTACACCTGTTGTCCCTGTTCACCCATCAGTAAAATAGGTACCTGGGTGTTAGTCGACTGGTGTGGGTTGCATCCTGGGACAAAACTGACCTAAGTAGTATGTCATTGTTGTCAGCTACGACTGTATACCTTGTACATGTACTTGTAGAAATAAATATATTATATATATATTTCTTCTTCTTCTTCTTCTTCTTCTTCTTCTTCTTCTTCTTCTTCTTCTTCTTCTTCTTCTTCTTCTTCTTCTTCTTCTTCTTCTTCTTCTTCTCCTTCTTCTTCTTCTTCTTCTTCTTCTTCTTCTTCTTCTTCTTCTTCTTCTTCTTCTTCTTCTTCTTCTTCTTCTTCTTCTTCTTCTTATTCTTCTTATTCTTCTTCTTCTTCTTCTTCTTATTATTATTATTATTATAACTCGTAAGCGCCTCATTCAATAGGCATCAAATTTTGAAGACTTGTGAGTGGTCAGTAGAGCCCGGGTCAGTTGCTCCACACTTAACATGTGCGGGTCAGTTGCTCCACACTTAACATGTGCGGGTCAGTTGCTCCACACTTAATATGTGCAGAAGCCTCACTAACAAAGTTATTGAGAGTATTCCCAGCTTCTTACAAGGACCCAAGTGGAAATAAGTCACTTTGTCAAACTTTTTTTGGGGTTATCCCAGGCAATTTACAATATGTACGATAATTGTACTTAAGTATAATTAAATAAACTTACTAATCCTGGAATGGTTCACATAACTTTCAAAATCCTCAGTGATGGAGCTTCAAACGTTTAACAAAGTGACTCTTAATTCGACGACGACGACGACGACGACGACGGAGAGTGAAATTCAGTGTTCTATCGCAGATTTGATAATTTTATGTGTAAAACAGTGCAACAAATTATTGCTGTTAAATCATGTTCAATTATTTTCAGTTTGCCTCTTGTGAGCAGATTCAGTGTTTAATGTGTGATGCATGTCAGGACCAGGATAACATTCAGGGCCAGGATAATATTCAGGGCCAGGATAATATTCAGGACCAGGATAACATTCAGGACCAGCATAACATTCAGGGCCAGGATAATATTCAGGACCAGGATAACATTCAGGACCAGCATAACATTCAGGGCCAGGATAACATTCAGGGCCAGGATAACATTCAGGGCCAGGATAACATTCAGGGCCAGGATAACATTCAGGGCCAGGATAATATTCAGGACCAAGATAACATTCAGGGCCAGGATAACATTCAGGACCAGGATAACATTCAGGACCAGGATAACATTCAGGGCCAGGATAACATTCAGGGCCAGGATAACATTCAGGGCCAGGATAACATTCAGGACCAAGATAACATTCAGGGCCAGGATAACATTCAGGACCAGGATAACATTCAGGACCAGGATAACATTCAGGACCAGGATAACATTCAGGACCAGGATAACATTCAGGACCAGGATAACATTCAGGACCAGGATAACATTCAGGACCAGGATAACATTCAGGACCAGGATAACATTCAGGACCAGGATAACATTCAGGGCCAGGATAACATTCAGGACCAGGATAACATTCAGGGCCAGGATAACATTCAGGGCCAGGATAACATTCAGGACCAGGATAACATTCAGGGCCAGGATAACATTCAGGGCCAGGATAACATTCAGGGCCAGGATAACATTCAGGACCAGGATAACATTCAGAGCCAGGATAACATTCAAGGCCAGGATAACATTCAGTGCCAGGATAACACTAAGAGCCAGGATAATACTCAGGACCAGGATAACACCCAGAGTCAGAATAACACCCAGAGCCAGGATAACACTCAGGGCCAGGATAGCACACAGGACCAGGATAACACTCAGGGCCAGGATAACACCCAGAGCCAGGATAACACTCAGAGCCAGGATAACACCCAGAGCCATGATAACACTCAGGGCCAGGATAACACTCAGGGTCAGGATAACACTCAGGATTAGGATAACACTCAGGGCCACGATAACACTCAGGGCCAGGATAACACTCAGGGCCAGGATAACACTCAGAACCAGGATAACACTCAGAGCCAGGATAATACTCAGGGCCAGGATAACACTCAGGGTCATGATAACACTCAGGACCAGAATAAAACCCAGAGCCAGGATAACACTCAGGACTAGGACAACACCCAGAGCCAGGATAACACTCAGGGCCAGGATAACACTCAGGGCCAGGATAACACTCAGGACTAGGATAACACTCAGAGCCAGGATAACACTCAGGACTAGGATAACACTCAGGGCCAGGATAACACTCAGGGCCAGGATAACACTAAGGGCCAGGATAACACTCAGGGCCAGGATAACATCCAGAGCCTGGATAACACTCAGGGGCCAGGATAACACCACTAGTGTTCCATTTCCTTCTTTCTTCTCTCTTTGTCCCCCGTGTCTTATATATACTGTCTCTCTCACTTTTGTGTGTCAGTGTGACTTGTGCCAGAATGATAGGTTGAGAGCCTTCCTTCGTGCCAGAATGATAGGTTGAGAGCCTTCCTTCGTGCACAGAATGATAGGTTGAGAGCCTTCCTTCGTGCACAGAATGATAGGTTGAGAGCCTTCCTTCGTGCACAGAATGATTCAGAGGTATTCCAGGATCATTCCCGGACTACCTCATGTTTCTGTCATACACAGCATGACAGAAACAACACTTCAGAAAGTCCCTGGCACGACAGAGACACTTTAGAATGTGCACGGCATGATATAAACACTTTAGTAAGTGCAGTAAAGCAGAGAGGGTGAGGGTGGTTGTTTCACGGTCAGTATATCACCTAAACATTATAACAAACATTCTCCTCAGACCTGATGCTTTCTTGTAAGATTTTTTTTTAAGAATGTGAAAAAGGTCTCTTGTCTTAAGCACACGTCATCTATGTATGCTTAAATTACTAAATTAATAAATAAAAAAAAAGAAGACGTTTAAGACGTTTCGCCACGAGTGACTTCGTCAGTCCTAATGATGAAACCACTAGTGGCAAAACGTTTCCTATAATAAATATCCTAGAATGTGTAGAAGCGACGTTTTGCACAGTTTTCCTCCATCAACGTATTATTTACAATGTTAGTGAGCTCTGTGTTGTACTGTTGTATGAGTGCTGTTGTACTGTTGTGAGAACTGTGTATTGCAGTCGTGCTCAGACGTTGCAGACACTGCAGAGCAACATAGTCATGCAGTAGCCTGCATATCAACATATTAAGACATGTCTTATCTAACATAATGTTGTCGAATAATAACAAGCGGAAATACTGAGGAAAATCAAATCACAACTACTAACCTGAATATAAGAGACGAAGCAGCCACTTGATAATGATCCAGAAGGAAGCGAAACGTCGTGTAAATATTATCTCACGTTTCGTTGGATTATGAACGTTTCATCGTATATACGTGTACACGATGTGCTTATTGATGTTGATTCAAAATTTTGAGAGTTGACTTTAACTGTAGTGAGAGAGAAGAGGCTGATATATAGATGTTATACAAGGCAGAACTTAACGTATCGAACCAGACCACAGGTCAGGGTAGAACCCGCGGTCAGAGAGCCATAAAACTCCAACCTAGTTGGATGAATCTTAGTAGCCAGCTGACCCAGTGGCTAACGCGTCGGTCTGGAGTTTAATGACTCTCTGACCACGGGTTGTATCCCCGCCCGCCATTACGATTTCATGAGTAATTTTAACGTATCAAGAACCCAAGATATTGCCGTGTCTTACAGATATGATGTAAATGGTTAAGCAAACCGGGGTTTTTAAACCATTTAAGGAGTATTTAACGTGACCTAATACCGGTCAATATAAGCACGGTGGTAAACAATAAAACCTGGTGACCAAAAGCTCCAGCGGTGGGTCATCATCAGACTAAGACTCGCGTCAGGAAACACATGTCCTGTTTCCTGATGAACCTTACCTAACCTAACCTGGTCTAGACGGTAGAGCGTCGAGCTGTCAATTCATGGACTGCGGTTCGAGCCCTTCATTCACTATTTTGCTTATTCGTTGACGTTTTTTTTCACAACTTAATTTGAGTCCAGCAAAACTTGTGTTTGGAGTAACCACAGTATCAGCAGCCGCTGCCTCTGGCAACCAACACCAAGTTGAGTTGACAGGTGATATGATAAGTTGTCTTCAACCCACCTTGAAAAGTTCTGTTATCAGTGTTGTGTTGAACGTAAACTCAGGTGGAAGAATATGGTCAATGGTAAGACTCTTGTGTTTGTCGGTGATACTTCAGTAGCGATAAACTTAATGGAAAAAGAGACACAAATTGAATATAAGCACATAAGTAGTGTAATGTAATCCTTTATAGACAACGTTTCGCACACACAGTGGGCTTTATCAAGACTTGATAAAGCCCACTGTGTGGGCGAAACGTTGTCAATAAAGAACCATATTATACTGCTTATGTGCTTGTATTTCCATTGTGTCGGTATTTTATACCATTTATTTCCAAGAGACACAAGTGCAACATTTCGCCCATATGTCGTCACGGATGTTCAGTTCATCTGTTCACATTACTAGTAATAATAAAGTCAAAAATACATCAACATTTGACTGTAAACTAAACATTAGAGATGTCTAAAATATAATGTTACCGTAGAGGTTACAACAGATAGTTACAATCATAATAATCTATACAAATTCTGTGACACTGTTGTGCCATACAACAGTAGCTTCTAACCTACCATGACATGCTCTTGTGTCATGCAACAGTAGCTTCTAACCTACCATGACATGCTCTTGTGTCATGCAACAGTAGCTTCTAACCTACCATGACATGCTCTTGTGACATGCAACAGTAGCTTCTAACCTACCATGACATGCTCTTGTGTCATGCAACAGTAGCTTCTAACCTACCATGACATGCTCTTGTGTCATGCAACAGTAGCTTCTAACCTACCATGACATGCTCTTGTGACATGCAACAGTAGCTTCTAACCTACCATGACATGCTCTTGTGACATGCAACCTACCATGACATGCTCTTGTGTCATGCAACAGTAGCTTCTAACCTACCATGGCATGCTCTTGTGTCATGCAACAGTAGCTTCTAACCTACCATGACATGCTCTTGTCATGCAACAGTAGCTTCTAACCTACCATGACATGTTCTTGTGACATGCAACAGTAGCTTCTAACCTACCATGACATGCTCTTGTGTCATGCAACAGTAGCTTCTAACCTACCATGACATGCTCTTGTGTCATGCAACAGTAGCTTCTAACCTACCATGACATGCTCTTGTGACATGCAACAGTAGCTCCTAACCTACCATGACATGCTCTTGTGACATGCAACCTACCATGACATGCTCTTGTGTCATGCAACAGTAGCTTCTAACCTACCATGGCATGCTCTTGTGTCATGCAACAGTAGCTTCTAACCTACCATGACATGCTTTTGTGTCATGCAACAGTAGCTTCTAACCTACCATGACATGCTCTTGTGACATGCAACAATAGCTTCTAACCTACAATGACATGCTCTTGTGTCATGCAACAGTAGCTTCTACCCTACCATGAAATGCTCTTGTGACATGCAACAGTAGCTTCTAACCTACCATGACATGCTCTTGTGACATGCAACAGTAGCTTCTAACCTACCATGACATGCTCTTGTGTCATGCAACAGTAGCTTCTAACCTACCATGACATGCTCTTGTGATATGCAACAGTAGCTTCTAACCTACCATGACATGTTGAAGAATTGAGACACTTATGCAACACATGGGAATCTTTATTGAAGAAACGTTTCGCCACACAGTGACTTCATCAGTCCAATACAAAGTAGAAATGGGAAAGGAGAGGAGGAGTTCGAGGTAATCAGTCCCTCAACCTGGTACAAAGACTTCAACGCTTGCCCAACCTTTGGACGACGACCTACTTACACAAGTGGCAGGTCCCACTGTGATCCCGCCTCCTTCTGCTTCAACTCATGTGACTGCAGTATATAAGCCACCTCTCTGGCCCTATGCTGCACTTCCTACAAGAGTGATGGACTGAACACATCGATTCCAGGTTGAGGGACTGATTACCTCGAACTCCTCCTCTCCTTACCCATTTCTACTTTGTATTGGACTGATGAAGCCACTGTGTGGCGAAATGTTTCTTCAATAAAAAATCCCATGTGTTGCATAAGTGTCTCAATTCTTCAACTTGTCGGTTTTCAAAACCATTCATCACTTGTGTCATACAATCTAGCAGCAGGTGCACCTTAGTCTTGTGTCATACAATCTAGTAGCAGGTGCACCTTAGTCTTGAGTCATACAACCTAGTAGCAGGTGCACCTTAGTCTTGTGTCATACAACCTAGTAGCAGGTGCACCTTAGTCTTGGACCATACAACCTAGTAGCAGGTGCACCTTAGTCTTGTACCATACAATCTAGTAGCAGGTGCACCTTAGTTTTGTACCATACAATCTAGTAGCAGGTGCACCTTAGTCTTGTACCATACAACCTAGTAGCAGGTGCACCTTAGTCTTGTACCATACAATCTAGTAGCAGGTGCACCTTAGTCTTGTACCATACAACCTAGTAGCAGGTGCACCTTAGTCTTGTACCATACAACCTAGAAGCAGGTGCACCTTAGTCTTGTGTCATACAATCTAGTAGCAGGCGCACCTTAGTCTTGTACCATACAACCTAGTAGCAGGTGCACCTTAGTCTTGTACCATACAACCTAGTAGCAGGTGCACCTTGGTCTTGTACCATACAATCTAGTAGCAGGTGCACCTTAGTCTTGTGTCATACAACCTAGTAGCAGGTGCACCTTGGTCTTGTACCATACAATCTAGTAGCAGGTGCACCTTAGTCTTGTGTCATACAACCTAGTAGCAGGTGCACCTTAGTCTTGTACCATACAATCTACTAGCAGGTGCACCTTAGTCTTTTGTCATACAACCTAGTAGCAGGTGCAACTTAGTCTTGTGTCATACAATCTAGTAGCAGGTGCACCTTAGTCTTGTACCATACAATCTAGTAGCAGGTGCACCTTAGTCTTGTACCATACAATCTAGTAGCAGGTGCACTTTAGTCTTGTGTCACACAATCTAGTAGCAGGTGCACCTTAGTCTTGTGTCATACAATCTAGTAGCAGGTGCACCTTAGTCTTGTGTCATACAACCTAGTAGCAGGTGCACCTTAGTCTTGTACCATACAATCTAGTAGCAGGTGCACCATAGTCTTGTACCATACAGTCTACAAGCAGGTGCACCTTATTCTTGTGTCATACAATCTAGTAGCAGGTGCGCCTTAGTCTTGTGTCATACAACCTAGTAGCAGGTGCACCTTAGTCTTGTGTCATACACCCTAGTAGCAGGTGCACCTTAGTCTTGTGTCATACAACCTAGTAGCAGGTGCACCTTAGTCTTGTACAATACAACCTAGTAGCATGTGCACTTAAGTCTTGTGTCATACAACCTAGTAGCAGGTGCACCTTAGTCTTGTGTCATACAACCTAGTAGCAGGTGCACCTTACTCTTGTGTCATACAATCTAGTAGTAGGTGCACCTTAGTCTTGTGTCATACAACCTAGTAGCAGGTGCACCTTAGTCTTGTACCATACAACCTAGTAGCAGGTGCACCTTAGTCTTGCACCATACAATCTAGTAGCAGGTGCACCTTAGTCTTGTGTCATACAACCTAGTAGCAGGTGCACCTTAGTCTTGTACCATACAATCTAGTAGCAGGTGCACCTTAGTCTTGTGTCATACAACCTAGTAGCAGGTGCACCTTAGTCTTGTGTCATACAACCTAGTAGCAGGTGCACCTTAGTCTTGTGTCATACAATCTAGTAGTAGGTGCACCTTAGTCTTGTGTCATACAACCTAGTAGCAGGTGCACCTTAGTCTTGTACCATACAACCTAGTAGCAGGTGCACCTTAGTCTTGCACCATACAATCTAGTAGCAGGTGCACCTTAGTCTTGTGACATACAACCTAGTAGCAGGTGCACCTTAGTCTTGTACCATACAACCTAGTAGCAGGTGCACCTTAGTCTTGTACCATACAACCTAGTGGCAGGTGCACCTTAGTCTTGTACCATACAATCTAGTAGCAGGTGCACCTTAGTCTTGTGTCATACAACCTAGTAGCAGGTGCACCTTAGTCTTGTACCATACAATCTAGTAGCAGGTGCACCTTAGTCTTGTGTCATACAATCTAGTAGCAGGTGCACCTTAGTCTTGTACCATACAACCTAGTAGCAGGTGCACCTTAGTCTTGTACCATACAACCTAGTAGCAGGTGCACCTTAGTCTTGTACCATACAACCTAGTAGCAGGTGCACCTTAGTCTTGTACCATACAATCTAGTAGCAGGTGCACCTTAGTCTTGTGTCATACAACCTAGTAGCAGGTGCACCTTAGTCTTGTGTCATACAATCTAGTAGCAGGTGCACCTTAGTCTTGTACCATACAATCTAGTAGCAGGTGCACCTTACTCTTGTACCGTACAATCTAGTAGCAGGTGCACCTTAGTCTTGTACCATACAATCTAGTAGCAGATGCACCTTAGTCTTGTACCATACAATCTAGTAGCAGGTGCACGTTAGTCTTGTACCATACAATCTAGTAGCAGGTGCACCTTATTCTTGTACCATACAATCTAGTAGCAGGTGCACCTTATTCTTGTGTCATACAATCTAGTAGCAGGTGCACCTTAGTCTTGTGTCATACAATCTAGTAGCAGGTGCACCTTAGTCTTGTGTCATACAATCTAGTAGCAGGTGCACCTTAGTCTTGTGTCATACAATCCGGTAGCAGGTGCACCTTAGTCTTGTGTCATACAACCTAGTAGCAGGTGCACCTTAGTCTTGTGTCATACAGTCTAGTAGCAGGTGCACCTTAGTCTTGTGTCATACAATCTAGTAGCAGGTGCACCTTAGTCTTGTGTCATACAGTCTAGTAGCTTGTGCACCTTAGTCTTGTGTCATACAACCTAGTAGCAGGTGCACCTTAGTCTTGTGTCATACAGTCTAGTAGCAGGTGCACCTTAGTCTTGTACCATACAATCTAGTAGCAGGTGCACCTTATTCTTGTACCATACAATCTAGTAGCAGGTGCACCTTAGTCTTGTACCATACAACCTAGTAGCAGGTGCACCTTAGTCTTGTACCATACAATCTAGTAGCAGGTGCACCTTAGTCTTGTACCATACAACCTAGTAGCAGGTGCACCTTAGTCTTGTACCATACAACCTAGAAGCAGGTGCACCTTAGTCTTGTGTCATACAATCTAGTAGCAGGTGCACCTTAGTCTTGTGTCATACAACCTAGTAGCAGGTGCACCTTAGTCTTGTACCATACAATCTAGTAGCAGGTGCACCTTAGTCTTGTACCATACAACCTAGTAGCAGGTGCACCTTAGTCTTGTACCATACAACCTAGTAGCAGGTGCACCTTGGTCTTGTACCATACAATCTAGTAGCAGGTGCACCTTAGTCTTGTGTCATACAACCTAGTAGCAGGTGCACCTTGGTCTTGTACCATACAATCTAGTAGCAGGTGCACCTTAGTCTTGTGTCATACAACCTAGTAGCAGGTGCACCTTAGTCTTGTACCATACAATCTACTAGCAGGTGCACCTTAGTCTTTTGTCATACAACCTAGTAGCAGGTGCAACTTAGTCTTGTGTCATACAATCTAGTAGCAGGTGCACCTTAGTCTTGTACCATACAATCTAGTAGCAGGTGCACCTTAGACTTGTACCATACAATCTAGTAGCAGGTGCACTTTAGTCTTGTGTCATACAATCTAGTAGCAGGTGCACCTTAGTCTTGTGTCATACAATCTAGTAGCAGGTGCACCTTAGTCTTGTGTCATACAACCTAGTAGCAGGTGCACCTTAGTCTTGTACCATACAATCTAGTAGCAGGTGCACCATAGTCTTGTACCATACAGTCTACTAGCAGGTGCACCTTATTCTTGTGTCATACAATCTAGTAGCAGGTGCGCCTTAGTCTTGTGTCATACAACCTAGTAGCAGGTGCACCTTAGTCTTGTGTCATACACCCTAGTAGCAGGTGCACCTTAGTCTTGTGTCATACAACCTAGTAGCAGGTGCACCTTAGTCTTGTACCATACAACCTAGTAGAATGTGCACTTAAGTCTTGTGTCATACAACCTAGTAGCAGGTGCACCTTAGTCTTGTGTCATACAACCTAGTAGCAGGTGCACCTTACTCTTGTGTCATACAATCTAGTAGTAGGTGCACCTTAGTCTTGTGTCATACAACCTAGTAGCAGGTGCACCTTAGTCTTGTACCATACAACCTAGTAGCAGGTGCACCTTAGTCTTGCACCATACAATCTAGTAGCAGGTGCACCTTAGTCTTGTGTCATACAACCTAGTAGCAGGTGCACCTTAGTCTTGTACCATACAATCTAGTAGCAGGTGCACCTTAGTCTTGTGTCATACAACCTAGTAGCAGGTGCACCTTAGTCTTGTGTCATACAACCTAGTAGCAGGTGCACCTTAGTCTTGTGTCATACAATCTAGTAGTAGGTGCACCTTAGTCTTGTGTCATACAACCTAGTAGCAGGTGCACCTTAGTCTTGTACCATACAACCTAGTAGCAGGTGCACCTTAGTCTTGCACCATACAATCTAGTAGCAGGTGCACCTTAGTCTTGTGTCATACAACCTAGTAGCAGGTGCACCTTAGTCTTGTACCATACAACCTAGTAGCAGGTGCACCTTAGTCTTGTACCATACAACCTAGTGGCAGGTGCACCTTAGTCTTGTACCATACAATCTAGTAGCAGGTGCACCTTAGTCTTGTGTCATACAACCTAGTAGCAGGTGCACCTTATTCTTGTACCATACAATCTAGTAGCAGGTGCACCTTAGTCTTGTGTCATACAACCTAGTAGCAGGTGCACCTTAGTCTTGTACCATACAACCTAGTAGCAGGTGCACCTTAGTCTTGTACCATACAACCTAGTAGCAGGTGCACCTTAGTCTTGTACCATACAACCTAGTAGCAGGTGCACCTTAGTCTTGTACCATACAACCTAGTAGCAGGTGCACCTTAGTCTTGTACCATACAATCTAGTAGCAGGTGCACCTTAGTCTTGTGTCATACAACCTAGTAGCAGGTGCACCTTAGTCTTGTGTCATACAATCTAGTAGCAGGTGCACCTTAGTCTTGTACCATACAATCTAGTAGCAGGTGCACCTTATTCTTGTACCGTACAATCTAGTAGCAGGTGCACCTTAGTCTTGTACCATACAATCTAGTAGCAGGTGCACCTTAGTCTTGTACCATACAATCTAGTAGCAGGTGCACCTTAGTCTTGTACCATACAATCTAGTAGCAGGTGCACCTTATTCTTGTACCATACAATCTAGTAGCAGGTGCACCTTATTCTTGTGTCATACAATCTAGTAGCAGGTGCACCTTAGTCTTGTGTCATACAATCTAGTAGCAGGTGCACCTTAGTCTTGTGTCATACAATCTAGTAGCAGGTGCACCTTAGTCTTGTGTCATACAGTCTGGTAGCAGGTGCACCTTAGTCTTGTGTCATACAACCTAGTAGCAGGTGCACCTTAGTCTTGTGTCATACAGTCTAGTAGCAGGTGCACCTTAGTCTTGTGTCATACAATCTAGTAGCAGGTGCACCTTAGTCTTGTGTCATACAGTCTAGTAGCAGGTGCACCTTAGTCTTGTGTCATACAACCTAGTAGCAGGTGCACCTTAGTCTTGTGTCATACAGTCTAGTAGCAGGTGCACCTTAGTCTTGTACCATACAATCTAGTAGCAGGTGCACCTTATTCTTGTACCATACAATCTAGTAGCATGTGCACCTTATTCTTGTGTCATACAATCTAGTAGCAGGTGCACCTTAGTCTTGTACCATACAATCTAGTAGCAGGTGCACCTTACTCTTGTACCGTACAATCTAGTAGCAGGTGCACCATAGTCTTGTACCATACAATCTAGTAGCAGGTGCACCTTAGTCTTGTACCATACAATCTAGTAGCAGGTGCACCTTAGTCTTGTACCATACAATCTAGTAGCAGGTGCACCTTATTCTTGTACCATACAATCTAGTAGCAGGTGCACCTTATTCTTGTGTCATACAATCTAGTAGCAGGTGCACCTTAGTCTTGTGTCATACAATCTAGTAGCAGGTGCAACTTAGTCTTGTGTCATACAATCTAGTAGCAGGTGCACCTTAGTCTTGTGTCATACAGTCTGGTAGCAGGTGCACCTTAGTCTTGTGTCATACAACCTAGTAGAAGGTGCACCTTAGTCTTGTGTCATACAGTCTAGTAGCAGGTGCACCTTAGTCTTGTGTCATACAATCTAGTAGCAGGTGCACCTTAGTCTTGTGTCATACAGTCTAGTAGCAGGTGCACCTTAGTCTTGTGTCATACAACCTAGTAGCAGGTGCACCTTAGTCTTGTGTCATACAGTCTAGTAGCAGGTGCACCTTAGTCTTGTACCATACAATCTAGTAGCAGGTGCACCTTATTCTTGTACCATACAATCTAGTAGCATGTGCACCTTATTCTTGTGTCATACAATCTAGTAGCAGGTGCACCTTAGTCTTGTGTCATACAATCTAGTAGCAGGTGCACCTTATTCTTGTGTCATACAATCTAGTAGCAGGTGCACCTTATTCTTGTACCATACAATCTAGTAGCAGGTGCACCTTAGTCTTGTGTCATACAGTCTAGTAGCAGGTGCACCTTATTCTTGTGTCATACAATCTAGTAGCAGGTGCAACTTTGTCTTGTACCATACAATCTAGTAGCAGGTGCACCTTATTCTTGTGTCATACAATCTAGTAGCAGGTGCACCTTAGTCTTGTGTCATACAATCTAGTAGCAGGTGCACCTTAGTCTTTTACCATACAATCTAGTAGCAGGTGCACCTTAGTCTTGTGTCATACAGTCTAGTAGCAGGTGCACCTTAGTCTTGTGTCATACAACCTAGTAGCAGGTGCACCTTAGTCTTGTGTCATACAATCTAGTAGCAGGTGCACCTTAGTCTTGTGTCATACAATCTAGTAGCAGGTGCACCTTAGTCTTGTGTCATACAATCTAGTAGCAGGTGCACCTTAGTCTTGTGTCATACAATCTAGTAGCAGGTGCACCTTAGTCTTGTGTCATACAATCTAGTAGCAGGTGCACCTTAGTCTTGTGTCATACAATCTAGTAGCAGGTGCACCTTAGTCTTGTGTCATACAATCTAGTAGCAGGTGCACCTTAGTCTTGTGTCATACAATCTAGTAGCAGGTGCACCTTAGTCTTGTACCATACAATCTAGTAGCAGGTGCACCTTAGTCTTGTGTCATACAATCTAGTAGCAGGTGCACCTTAGTCTTGTGTCATACAATCTAGTAGCAGGTGCACCTTAGTCTTGTGTCATACAATCTAGTAGCAGGTGCACCTTAGTCTTGTGTCATACAATCTAGTAGCAGGTGCACCTTAGTCTTGTGTCATACAATCTAGTAGCAGGTGCACCTTAGTCTTGTGTCATACAATCTAGTAGCAGGTGCACCTTAGTCTTGTGTCATACAATCTAGTAGCAGGTGCACCTTAGTCTTGTGTCATACAATCTAGTAGCAGGTGCACCTTAGTCTTGTGTCATACAATCTAGCAGCAGGTGCACCTTAGTCTTGTGTCATACAATCTAGTAGCAGGTGCACCTTAGTCTTGTGTCATACAATCTAGTAGCAGGTGCACCTTAGTCTTGTGTCATACAACCTAGTAGCAGGTGCACCTTAGTCTTGTGTCATACAGTCTAGTAGCAGGTGCACCTTAGTCTTGTGTCATACAGTCTAGTAGCAGGTGCACCTTAGTCTTGTGTCATACAATCTAGTAGCAGGTGCACCTTAGTCTTGTGTCATACAATCTAGTAGCAGGTGCACCTTAGTCTTGTGTCATACAATCTAGTAGCAGGTGCACCTTAATCTTGTGTCATACAATCTAGTAGCAGGTGCACCTTAGTCTTGTGTCATACAATCTAGTAGCAGGTGCACCTTAGTCTTGTGTCATACAATCTAGTAGCAGGTGCACCTTAGTCTTGTGTCATACAATCTAGTAGCAGGTGCACCTTAGTCTTGTGTCATACAATCTAGTAGCAGGTGCACCTTAGTCTTGTGTCATACAATCTAGTAGCAGGTGCACCTTAGTCTTGTGTCATACAATCTAGTAGCAGGTGCACCTTAGTCTTGTGTCATACAATCTAGTAGCAGGTGCACCTTAGTCTTGTGTCATACAATCTAGTAGCAGGTGCACCTTAGTCTTGTGTCATACAATCTAGTAGCAGGTGCACCTTAGTCTTGTGTCATACAATCTAGTAGCAGGTGCACCTTAGTCTTGTGTCATACAGTCTAGTAGCAGGTGCACCTTAGTCTTGTGTCATACAATCTAGTAGCAGGTGCACCTTAGTCTTGTGTCATACAGTCTAGTAGCAGGTGCACCTTAGTCTTGTGTCATACAATCTAGTAGCAGGTGCACCTTAGTCTTGTGTCATACAGTCTAGTAGCAGGTGCACCTTAGTCTTGTGTCATACAATCTAGTAGCAGGTGCACCTTAGTCTTGTGTCATACAATCTAGTAGCAGGTGCACCTTAGTCTTGTGTCATACAGTCTAGTAGCAGGTGCACCTTAGTCTTGTGTCATACAATCTAGTAGCAGGTGCACCTTAGTCTTGTGTCATACAATCTAGTAGCAGGTGCACCTTATTCTTGTGTCATACAATCTAGTAGCAGGTGCACCTTAATCTTGTGTCATACAATCTAGTAGCAGGTGCACCTTAGTCTTGTGTCATACAATCTAGTAGCAGGTGCACCTTAGTCTTGTGTCATACAATCTAGTAGCAGGTGCACCTTAGTCTTGTGTCATACAATCTAGTAGCAGGTGCACCTTAGTCTTGTGTCATACAATCTAGTAGCAGGTGCACCTTAGTCTTGTGTCATACAATCTAGTAGCAGGTGCACCTTAGTCTTGTGTCATACAATCTAGTAGCAGGTGCACCTTAGTCTTGTGTCATACAGTCTAGTAGCAGGTGCACCTTAGTCTTGTGTCATACAATCTAGTAGCAGGTGCACCTTAGTCTTGTGTCATACAATCTAGTAGCAGGTGCACCTTAGTCTTGTGTCATACAATCTAGTAGCAGGTGCACCTTAGTCTTGTGTCATACAATCTAGTAGCAGGTGCACCTTAGTCTTGTGTCATACAGTCTAGTAGCAGGTGCACCTTAGTCTTGTGTCATACAATCTAGTAGCAGGTGCACCTTAGTCTTGTGTCATACAATCTAGTAGCAGGTGCACCTTAGTCTTGTGTCATACAATCTAGTAGCAGGTGCACCTTAGTCTTGTGTCATACAATCTAGTAGCAGGTGCACCTTAGTCTTGTGTCATACAATCTAGTAGCAGGTGCACCTTAGTCTTGTGTCATACAATCTAGTAGCAGGTGCACCTTAGTCTTGTGTCATACAATCTAGTAGCAGGTGCACCTTAGTCTTGTGTCATACAATCTAGTAGCAGGTGCACCTTAGTCTTGTGTCATACAATCTAGTAGCAGGTGCACCTTAGTCTTGTGTCATACAATCTAGTAGCAGGTGCACCTTAGTCTTGTGTCATACAATCTAGTAGCAGGTGCACCTTAGTCTTGTGTCATACAATCTAGTAGCAGGTGCACCTTAGTCTTGTGTCATACAGTCTAGTAGCAGGTGCACCTTAGTCTTGTGTCATACAATCTAGTAGCAGGTGCACCTTAGTCTTGTGTCATACAATCTAGTAGCAGGTGCACCTTAGTCTTGTGTCATACAGTCTAGTAGCAGGTGCACCTTAGTCTTGTGTCATACAGTCTAGTAGCAGGTGCACCTTAGTCTTGTGTCATACAACCTAGTAGCAGGTGCACCTTAGTCTTGTGTCATACAACCTAGTAGCAGGTGCACCTTAGTCTTGTGTCATACAATCTAGTAGCAGGTGCACCTTAGTCTTGTGTCATACAATCTAGTAGCAGGTGCACCTTAGTCTTGTGTCATACAACCTAGTAGCAGGTGCACCTTAGTCTTGTGTCATACAACCTAGTAGCAGGTGCACCTTAGTCTTGTGTCATACAATCTAGTAGCAGGTGCACCTTAGTCTTGTGTCATACAACCTAGTAGCAGGTGCACCTTAGTCTTGTGTCATACAACCTAGTAGCAGGTGCACCTTAGTCTTGTGTCATACAGTCTAGTACAGGTGCACCTTAGTCTTGTGTCATACAATCTAGTAGCAGGTGCACCTTAGTCTTGTGTCATACAACCTAGTAGCAGGTGCACCTTAGTCTTGTGTCATACAATCTAGTAGCAGGTGCACCTTAGTCTTGTGTCATACAATCTAGTAGCAGGTGCACCTTAGTCTTGTGTCATACAACCTAGTAGCAGGTGCACCTTAGTCTTGTGTCATACAATCTAGTAGCAGGTGCACCTTAGTCTTGTGTCATACAACCTAGTAGCAGGTGCACCTTAGTCTTGTGTCATACAATCTAGTAGCAGGTGCACCTTAGTCTTGTGTCATACAATCTAGTAGCAGGTGCACCTTAGTCTTGTGTCATACAACCTAGTAGCAGGTGCACCTTAGTCTTGTGTCATACAACCTAGTAGCAGGTGCACCTTAGTCTTGTGTCATACAATCTAGTAGCAGGTGCACCTTAGTCTTGTGTCATACAATCTAGTAGCAGGTGCACCTTAGTCTTGTGTCATACAATCTAGTAGCAGGTGCACCTTAGTCTTGTGTCATACAACCTAGTAGCAGGTGCACCTTAGTCTTGTGTCATACAATCTAGTAGCAGGTGCACCTTAGTCTTGTGTCATACAATCTAGTAGCAGGTGCACCTTAGTCTTGTGTCATACAATCTAGTAGCAGGTGCACCTTAGTCTTGTGTCATACAATCTAGTAGCAGGTGCACCTTAGTCTTGTGTCATACAATCTAGTAGCAGGTGCACCTTAGTCTTGTGTCATACAATCTAGTAGCAGGTGCACCTTAGTCTTGTGTCATACAATCTAGTAGCAGGTGCACCTTAGTCTTGTGTCATACAGTCTAGTAGCAGGTGCACCTTAGTCTTGTGTCATACAATCTAGTAGCAGGTGCACCTTAGTCTTGTGTCATACAACCTAGTAGCAGGTGCACCTTAGTCTTGTGTCATACAGTCTAGTAGCAGGTGCACCTTAGTCTTGTGTCATACAGTCTAGTAGCAGGTGCACCTTAGTCTTGTGTCATACAATCTAGTAGCAGGTGCACCTTAGTCTTGTGTCATACAATCTAGTAGCAGGTGCACCTTAGTCTTGTGTCATACAATCTAGTAGCAGGTGCACCTTAGTCTTGTGTCATACAATCTAGTAGCAGGTGCACCTTAGTCTTGTGTCATACAAGTAGCAGGTGCTAGTAGCAGGTGCACCTTAGTCTTGTGTCATACAACCTAGTAGCAGGTGCACCTTAGTCTTGTGTCATACAATCTAGTAGCAGGTGCACCTTAGTCTTGTGTCATACAATCTAGTAGCAGGTGCACCTTAGTCTTGTGTCATACAATCTAGTAGCAGGTGCACCTTAGTCTTGTGTCATACAATCTAGTAGCAGGTGCACCTTAGTCTTGTGTCATACAATCTAGTAGCAGGTGCACCTTAGTCTTGTGTCATACAATCTAGTAGCAGGTGCACCTTAGTCTTGTGTCATACAACCTAGTAGCAGGTGCACCTTAGTCTTGTGTCATACAACCTAGTAGCAGGTGCACCTTAGTCTTGTGTCATACAACCTAGTAGCAGGTGCACCTTAGTCTTGTGTCATACAATCTAGTAGCAGGTGCACCTTAGTCTTGTGTCATACAACCTAGTAGCAGGTGCACCTTAGTCTTGTGTCATACAATCTAGTAGCAGGTGCACCTTAGTCTTGTGTCATACAGTCTAGTAGCAGGTGCACCTTAGTCTTGTGTCATACAGTCTAGTAGCAGGTGCACCTTAGTCTTGTGTCATACAGTCTAGTAGCAGGTGCACCTTAGTCTTGTGTCATACAGTCTAGTAGCAGGTGCACCTTAGTCTTGTGTCATACAACCTAGTAGCAGGTGCACCTTAGTCTTGTGTCATACAACCTAGTAGCAGGTGCACCTTAGTCTTGTGTCATACAATCTAGTAGCAGGTGCACCTTAGTCTTGTGTCATACAACCTAGTAGCAGGTGCACCTTAGTCTTGTGTCATACAATCTAGTAGCAGGTGCACCTTAGTCTTGTGTCATACAGTCTAGTAGCAGGTGCACCTTAGTCTTGTGTCATACAGTCTAGTAGCAGGTGCACCTTAGTCTTGTGTCATACAGTCTAGTAGCAGGTGCACCTTAGTCTTGTGTCATACAATCTAGTAGCAGGTGCACCTTAGTCTTGTGTCATACAACCTAGTAGCAGGTGCACCTTAGTCTTGTGTCATACAACCTAGTAGCAGGTGCACCTTAGTCTTGTGTCATACAACCTAGTAGCAGGTGCACCTTAGTCTTGTGTCATACAATCTAGTAGCAGGTGCACCTTAGTCTTGTGTCATACAGTCTAGTAGCAGGTGCACCTTAGTCTTGTGTCATACAGTCTAGTAGCAGGTGCACCTTAGTCTTGTGTCATACAGTCTAGTAGCAGGTGCACCTTAGTCTTGTGTCATATAACAGCAGCAACATTAAAACTTCAATAACTAAAGCGTAATGAAAACTTGTCAGTGCTCAATAGTAAGTCACATGGAGACAAGCACAGGAGTCTGATTGATATGTATATTTCGACCCCCTTCTGGGGTCCTCTTCAGTAGGTAGAGCTGCTGAAGAAGATCCCAGAAGGGGGTCGAAATATACAAATCAATGAATCTCTTGTGTTTGTGTCTCCTTGTGAGTTATTATTGAGGATTAAAAATTGTTCATTAGAAGCACCAATTTCAGTAAAATAAAAGTCTCTGCTAAACAATATTGAGTAAAACAAAAACAAAAAAACCTAAGCTAGTGTTTCTGTAGCTAGAGAAAGAATATCAAAACTAGAAAATAAATTCTCTCTACGTAGCTTTAATTTTTAAGAGTTAAAGGCCGTCGCTCTGAGACTGTTCGTATACGCACTCAATGTCCTAAAATATTTCTCAGGTTGAGGACAACAACATATTCCGGCCATAAATCTGTCCTGCGAGGCACGGACCACCTCCAAATTTTAAGTAATTTTTATACACCCCCGCACTGACACATTCTTGTATTTTATGCTTCTATTAAACAAGAAAAAATATATCCGCAGTGTGCTGCTGTTTTTATTCTGTGTGATAGTAATATTGTGGGAACTCCCACAGTGTGTTTCTAGTTTATTCTATGTGATAGTTACATCGTGGGAACACCCACACCGTGTGACCCGCACTATGGGTGCGGGTCACACGGTGTGGCTAACTCATATTTTATAATTATTGCACCGTGGGAACAAAAGCTATCGAGCACCGTGGGAACAAAAGCTAACGAGCACCGTGGGAACAAAAGCTAACGAGCACCGTGGGAACAAAAGCTAACGAGCACCGTGGGAACAAAAGCTAACGAGCACCGTGGGAACAAAAGCTAACGAGCACCGTGGGAACAAAAGCTAACGAGCACCGTGGGAACAAAAGCTAACGAGCACCGTGGGAACAAAAGCTAGCTATGTTTCCCAGTCATATTTCCTCACACAGGAAGGACTGTGTACCTCAGTCAAGTCTGCCAGCCTGTGCTGGCAGACTTTCACACTGTGATGAGAGTATCTTCATGTACTCTACACTAACTTAGATGGCCGGACGTAAGTTAGGAACGGGCACATGATGCCAGCTAGTGCAGTAAGAACAGTTTCTACGTGTAGATAACTTGATAGACCTCAACACTGACACAAACACGGTCATAATAGATTATTTGAAGAACAAAAAACGGTTATTAAACAGTAACAGAAACTGTTATTAAATTCTCCGTAAACTCTTCACTATATTTTATCCTATGTTTATATTCTCCTCATTGTGTCAATATTCTCCTGTTTGTGTCAATGTTCTCCTCATTGTGTCGATATTCTCCTCATAGTGTCAATATTTTTCTCACAGTGTCAATACTCTCCTCAAAGTGTCAATATTCTCCTCATTGTGTCAATATTCTCATCATTGTGTCAATATTCTCCTCATAGTGTCAATATTCTCCTCATAGTGTCAATATTCTCCTCAGTGTCAATATTCTCCTCATACTGTCAATATTCTCCTCATAGTGTCAATATTCTCCTCACAGTGTCAATATTCCCCTCAAAGTGTCAATATTCTCCTCATACAGCGTCAATATTCTCCTCATACTGTCAATATTCTCCCCATAGTGCCAATATTCTCCTCATAGTGTCAACATTCTCCTCATAGTGTCAACATTCTCCTCATACAGTGACAATATTCTCCCCATAATGAAAATATTCTCCTCATATAGTGGCAATATTCTCCTCATACAGTGTCAATATTCTCCTCATACAGTGACAATATTCTCCTTATGGTGTCAATATTCTCCTCATCAAGAAAATATTCTCCTCATATAGTGGCAATATTCTCCTCATACAGTGTCAATATTCTCCACATACAGTGTCAATATTCTCCTCATACAGTGTCAATATTCTCCCCATAGTGTCAATATTCTCCTCATAGTGTCAACATTCTCCTCATACAGTGTCAACATTCTCCTCATACTGTGTCAATATTCTCTTCATACAGTGTCAATATTCTCCCCATAATGAAAATATTCTCCTCATATAGTGGCAATATTCTCCTCATACAGTGTCAATATTCTCCTCATACAGTGTCAATAGTCTCCTCATACAGTGTCAATATTCTCCTCATAGTGTCAAAATTCTCCTCATAGTGTCAACATTCTCCTCATACAGTGTCAATATTCTCCTCATAGTATCAATATTCTCCTCATATAGTGTCAATATTCTCCTCATACAGTGTAATATTCTCCTCATACAGTGACAATATTCTCCTCATAGTGTCAATATTCTCCTCATACAGTGTCAATATTCTCCTCATAGTGTCAATATTCTCCTCACATAATGACAATATTTTCCTCAGTGTCAATATTCTCCTCATACAGTGTAATATTCTCCTCATACAGTGACAATATTCTCCTCATAGTGTCAATATTCTCCTCATACAGTGTCAATATTCTCCTAATACAGTGACAATATTTTCCTCAGTGTCAATATTGTCCTCATAATGACAGTATTGTCCTCATACAGTGTCAATATTCTCCTCATACAGTGTCAATATTCTCCTCATACAGTGTCAATATTCTCCTCATAGTGACAATATTATCCTCTTACAGAGTCAATATTCTCCTCATACAGTGTCAATATTCTCCTCATAGAGTGACAATTTTCTCCTCATAGTGTCAATATTCTCCTCATACAGTGTCAATATTTTCTTCATACAGTGACAATATTCTCCTCATAGTGTCACTATTCTCCTCATACAGTGTCAATATTCTCCTCATACAGTGTCAATATTCTCCTCATACTGTGTCAATATTCTCTTCATACAGTGTCAATATTCTCCTCATACAGTGTCAATATTCTCCTCATACAGTGTCAATATTCTCCTCATACAGTGTCAATATTCTCCTCATACAGTGTCAATATTCTCTTCATACAGTGTCAATATTCTCCTCATACAGTGTCAATATTCTCCTCATACAGTGTCAATATTCTCCTCATACAGTGTCAATATTCTCCTCATACAGTGTCAATATTCTCCTCATACAGTGTCAATATTCTCCTCATACAGTGTCAATATTCTCCTCATACAGTGTCAATATTCTCTTCATACAGTGACAATATTTTCCTCATAGTGTCAATATTTTCCTCATACAATGTTAATATTCTCCTCATACAGTGACAATATTCTCCA
The DNA here is from genome assembly GCF_038502225.1 of Cherax quadricarinatus. Lineage (NCBI taxonomy): Eukaryota > Metazoa > Arthropoda > Malacostraca > Decapoda > Parastacidae > Cherax > Cherax quadricarinatus. The sequence continues at coordinate 8,175,696 of NC_091343.1, read as the reverse complement.
CAGTGTCAATATTCTCCTCATACAGTGTCAATATTCTCCTCATACTGTGTCAATATTCTCCTCATACAGTGTCAATATTCTCCTAATACAGTGACAATATTCTCCTCATACAGTGTCAATATTCTCCTCATACAGTGACAATATTCTCCTCATACAGTGTCAATATTCTCCTAATACAGTGACAATATTCTCCTCATAGTGTCAATATTCTCCTCATACAGTGACAATATTCTCCTCATAATGTCAATATTCTCCTCATAGTGTCAATATTCTCCTCATAGTGTCAATATTCTCCTCATAGTGTCAATATTCTCCTCATATAATGACAATATTCTTCTCATAGTGTCAATATTCTCCTCATACAGTGTCAATATTTTCCTCATACAGTGAAAATATTCTCCTCATAGTGTCAATATTCTCCTCAGTGTCAGTATTCTCCTCATACTGTGTCAATATTCTCCTCAGACCGACAGTATTCTCCTCATACAGTATTAATATTCTCCTCATAGTGTCAATATTCTCCTCATAATGACAGTATTCTCCTCATACTGTGTCAATATTCTCCTCATACAGTGTCAATATTCTCCTAATACAGTGACAATATTCTCCTCATACTGTGTCAATATTCTCCTCATACAGTGTCAATATTCTCCTAATACAGTGACAATATTCTCCTCATACAGTGTCAATATTCTCCTCATACAGTGACAATATTCTCCTCATACAGTGTCAATATTCTCCTAATACAGTGACAATATTCTCCTCATAGTGTCAATATTCTCCTCATACAGTGTCAATATTCTCCTAATACAGTGACAATATTCTCCTCATAGTGTCAATATTCTCCTCATACAGTGTCAATATTCTCCTCATACAGTGACAATATTCTCCTCATAGTGTCAATATTCTCCTCATACAGTGAAAATATTTTCCTCATAGTGTCAATATTCTCCTCATAGTGTCAATATTCTCCTCATAGTTTCAATATTCTCCTCATAATCTCAATATTCTCCTCATAGCGTCAATATTCTCCTCACTTTAATTTGTTTCGCTGTGAAATGTTTGGCTTAATAACCTAACCTAACCTAACCTAACCTAACTTAACCTAACCTAACCTAACCTAACTTAATCTAACCTAACCTAACCTAACTTAACCTAACCTAACCTAACCTAACTTAACCTAACCTAACCTAACCTAACTTAATCTAACCTAACCTAACCTAACCTAACCTAACCTAACCTAACCTAACCTAACCTAACCTAACCTAACCTAACTTAACCTAACCTAACCTAACCTAACTTAATCTAACCTAACCTAACCTAACCTAACCTAACTTAACTTAACCTAACCTAACCTAACCTAACCTAACTTAACCTAACCTAACCTAACCTAACCTAACCTAACCTAACCTAACCTAACCTAACCTAACTTAACCTAACCTAACCTAACCTAACCTAACCTAACCTAACTTAACCTAACTTAACCTAACCTAACTTAGCCTAACTTAACCTAACCTAACCTAACCTAAATTAACCTAACCTAACCTAACCTAACTTAACCTAACTTAACCTAACCTAACCTAACCTAACTTAACTTAACCTAACATAACGTAACTTAACCTAACCTAACCTAACCTAACCTAACCTAACCTATCCTAACCTAACCTAACCTAACTTAACTTAACCTAACCTAACTTAACCTAACCTAACTTAACCTAACTTAACCTAACCTAACCTAACCTAACCTAACCTAACCTAACCTAACCTAACCTAACTTAACCTAACCTAACCTAACCTAACCTATCCTAACCTAACCTAACCTAACTTAACCTAATGTAACTTAACCTAACCTAACCTAACCTAACCTAACCTAACCTAACCTAACCTAACCTAACCTAACTTAACCTAACCTAACCTAACTTAACCTAACCTAACCTAACCTAACTTAACCTAACCTAACTTAACTTACCTTAAGATCAACATACATAAACATAGGAAGCAATATACGTCACAATGCGGTAAGATAGACGTAAACTGTGACTCAGATACGTCACTGTAATACACCTGACTGCACATGTTACATCTGATATTACAGTGTACAGTTAATCACAGTGTAACAGTGTACAGTGAATCACCGTATAACAGTGTATAATGAATCACAATATAGTAGTGTACAATGAAAAAATGTAACAGTGTACAGTGAATCACGATATAACTGTACAGTGAATTATATTATAACAGCATACAATGAATTATATTATAACAGCATACAATGAATTATATTATAACAGCGTACAGTAAATTATCATAAATTTTTGATGAGTGTGACTTTATGGGAGAGTGTGTATGTTATAATATAGTACCAGCATTTTGTACTCATAAATACTTTCCTATGATGACAGGCTGTCACGTGTGTGTGTGTGTGTGTGTGTGTGTGTGTGTGTGTGTGTGTGTGTGTGTGTGTGTGTGTGTGTGTGTGTGTGTGTGTGTGTGTTTTTGTGTGTGTGTGTGTTTGTGTGTGTGTGTGTGTGTGTGTGTGTGTGTGTGTGTGTGTGTGTGTGTGTGTGTGTGTGTGTGTGTGTGTGTGTGTGTGTGTGTGTTTGTGTGTGTGTGTTTGTGTGTGTGTGTGTGTGTGTGTGTGTGTGTGTGTGTGTGTGTGTATGTATGTATGTGTGTGTGTGTGTGTGTGTGTGTGTGTGTGTCTGTGTGTGTGTGTATGTGTGTGTGTGTGTGTGTGTGTGTGTGTGTGTGTGTGTGTGCTGCATTATTCAAGGTAAGAACATTCTGGTTGTGGGAGGCTCCCAGGTAAAATATATGAACAGTGCTTTTTGTAACAGAGATAGAAAGGTGAGACAGAGAGTGTGCTTCTCATGAGCCGCTGTTGGTGACATAGTCAACAGGTTAATAATATAATAATAATAATATCTTTATTTACATGTACATGGTATACAGGCTTAGATGACATCAATGACATACTACTATATAGAAAGTCGCTTGTTATGCTGAGCATTTCGGGAAAATTAGGTCAGTTTTGTCCCAGGATGCGACCCACATCAGTCGACTAACACCCAGGTACCCATTTTACACTGATGGTTGAACATGGATGGCAGGTGTCTTATGGAAACACGTCAGTAATGTTTTCCAGCTGTATCAAAGGAGATTCGAACTCCGGACCTCAGTGTGTGAGCTGAGTGCACTAGCAATCGAGCTACAGGTTAGATAATATTACGTCAGGTAATGGGAAGAAGCCCATTATCTGTCTTAGTGCTGGTAGAAATGACATTGGGAAGGGCAGGAGACAGGAGCTGGTGGATAAGTACATGTCAGCAATAGATGTAGTCAGGTCTAAGGGAGGGGTACCAATCATATGTAGCATTTTGCCTAGAAGGGGAGCAGGCAATGAATGGATGTCTAGGGTAATTGGTATAAATTGCTGGCTAGACAGGTACTGCAACGAACTTGCAATCCCATTCATTGATAACTGGGACAAATTCTATGGCAAACATGATATATATGAAAGGGATGGAGTGCATATCTCTGGGACCGGAGTGGTTGCATTAGCTAACTCAATTGAGGGGGCCATTGCTGACTTGTCTAGGACTTTAAACTGATAGATTATAGAGGTATGGGTGTGTTATAACTGTAGTGTAAGTGCACTTAAACTACAGTTATAAAACTGCAACATTAACACTCCTCCTTCAGAGTGCCGGCACTGAACTTCCAATCTCCAGGATTGAAGTCTGGCCTGCCGGTTTCCCTGAATTTCTTCATAAATATTACCCTACTCACACTCCAACAGCACATCAAGTCCTAGAAACCATTTGTCTCCATTTGCTCCTATCTAACATGCTCATGCATGCTTGCTGGAGGTCCAAACTCCTCGCACACAAAACCTTTACTCCCTCCCTCCAACCTTTCCTAAGCCACCCCCTACCCCGAATTCCCTCCACTACAGATTTATACACTCTCGATGTCATTCTATTATATTCCAACCTCTCTATATGTCCGAACCACCTCAACAACTCCCCCTCAGTCCTCTGAATAATAGTTTTGGAAATCCCACATCTCCTAATTTCCAAACTACGAATTCTCTACATAATATTCACACCACATACTGACCTCAGACACGACATATCCACTGCCTCCAGCCTTCTCCTTGTTGCAACATTCACCACCAATGTTTCACACCTATGTAAGAGCATTGGCATAACTATACTCTCATAAATTCCCCTCTTTACTTCCTTGGATAAAGTTCTTTGTTTCCACAGACACCTCAGTGCACCGCTCACATTTTTCCCCTCGTCAATTCCAGGTTTCACCTCATCTTTCATAGACCCATCTGCTGACACGTCCACTCCTAAATATCTGAATAGATTCACCTCCTCCATACTCTCTCCCTCCAACATGATACCCAGTCTTTCGTTACCTATTTTTTTGTTATCCTCATCACCTTACTCTTTCCTATATTCACTTTCCATTTTCTTCTTTTACATACCCTACCAAACTCATCAACCAGCCTATGCAACTTCTCTTCAAAATCTCCCAAAAACACAGTGTCATCAGCAAAGAGCAACTGTGACAACTCCCACTTTGTGTTAGATTCTTTATCTTTTAACTCCAAACCTCTTGCCAACACCCGAGCATTAACTTCTCTTACAACCCCATCTATATATATATTGAACAACCATGGTGACATAAGACATCCTTGTCTAAGGCCTACTTTTACTGGGAAATAATCTCCCTCTCTCCTACATCCTCTGACCTGAGTCTCACTATCCTCGTAGAAACTTTTCACTGCTTTCAGTAACCTACCTCGTATTTCACACATTTTAAACATCTGCCACATTGCATCCCTTGTCCACCCTATCATACGCCTTTTCCAAATCCATAAATGTCACAAAAACCTCTTTACCATTATCTAAATTCTGTTCACCTATATGTTTCACTGTAAACACCTGGTCCACACACCCCCTACCTTTCCTAAAGCCTCCTTGTGCATCTGCTATCCTATTCTCCGTCTTACTCTTAATTCTTTCAATAATAACTCTACCATACACTTTACCAGGTATACTCAACAGACTTATTCCCCTATAATTTTTGCATTCTCTTTTGTCCCCTTTGCCTTTATACAAAGGAACTATGCATGCTCTCTGCCAGTCCCTAGATGCCTTACCTCTTCCATACATTTATTAAATTAAAGCACCAACCACTCCAAAACTATATCCCCACCTGCTTTCAATATTTCTATATTTATCCCATCAATCCCGGCTGCCTTACCCCCTTTCATTTTACCTACTGCCTCACGAACTTCCCTCACACTCACAACTAGCTCTTCTTCACGCCTACAAGATGTTATCTCTCCTTGCCCTATACACGAGATCACAGCTTCCCTATCTTCATCAACATTTAACAGTTCCTCAAAATATTCCCTCCATATTATATATATATATATATATATATATATATATATATATATATATATATATATATATATATATATATATATATATATATATATATATATATATATACATGTATACACCCACACACAAGATGAAGGTGAAGATGAAGACGGCAGCTGAGAGTTCTTGACATTCAAGAAGTGTGAGAACTCAAGACACTTCTCTTCTGACACTTACCACTACCTACACCAGAAAGTTGTAAGAAACAGCTTTTGTAACTACCACCACCTTCATTATCTTGTAACTACCAGCTCCTTCACTATGTTGTAACTACCAGCTCCTTCACTATGTTGTAACTACCAGCTCCTTCACTATGTTATAACTACCAGCTCCTTCACTAGGTTGTAACTACCAGCTCCTTCACTATGTTGTAACTACCACCTGCTTCGCTATCTTGTAACTACCAGCTCCTTCACTATGTTATAACTACCAGCTCCTTCACTAGGTTGTAACTACCAGCTCCTTCACTATGTTGTAACTACCACCTGCTTCGCTATCTTGTAACTACCAGCTCCTTCACTATGTTGTAACTACCAGCTCTTTCACTATGTTGTAACTACCAGCTCCTTCACTATGTTGTAACTACCAGCTCCTTCACTATGTTATAACTACCAGCTCCTTCACTATGTTGTAACTACCAGCTCCTTCACTATGTTGTAACTACCAGCTCCTTCACTATGTTGTAACTACCAGCTCCTTCACTATGTTATAACTACCAGCTCTTTCACTATGTTGTAACTACCAGCTCCTTCACTATGTTGTAACTACCAGCTCCTTCACTATGTTGTAACTACCAGCTCCTTCACTATGTTATAACTACCAGCTCCTTCACTATGTTATAACTACCAGCTCCTTCACTATGTTATAACTACCAGCTCCTTCACTATGTTATAACTACCACTATGCTCCAGCTCCTTCACTATGTTATAACTACCAGCTCCTTCACTATGTTATAACTACCAGCTCCTTCACTATGTTATAACTACCAGCTCCTTCACTATGTTATAACTACCAGCTCCTTCACTATGTTGTAACTATGTTATAACTACCAGCTCCTTCACTATGTTATAACTACCAGCTCCTTCACTATGTTATAACTACCAGCTCCTTCACTATGTTATAACTACCAGCTCCTTCACTATGTTGTAACTACCAGCTCCTTCACTATGTTATAACTACCAGCTCCTTCACTATGTTATAACTACCAGCTCCTTCACTATGTTGTAACTACCAGCTCCTTCACTATGTTGTAACTACCAGCTCCTTCACTATGTTATAACTACCAGCTCCTTCACTATGTTATAACTACTCACTATGCTCCTTCACTATGTTGCTCCTTCACTATGTTATAACTACCAGCTCCTTCACTATGTTATAACTACCAGCTCCTTCACTATGTTATAACTACCAGCTCCTTCACTATGTTATACCAGCTACTATGTTATAACTACCAGCTCCTTCACTATGTTATAACTACCAGCTCCTTCACTATGTTGTAACTACCAGCTCCTTCACTATGTTGTAACTACCAGCTCCTTCACTATATTAAAACTACCAGCTCCTTCACTATGTTGTAACTACCAGCTCCTTCACTATGTTATAACTACCAGCTCCTTCACTATGTTATAACTACCAGCTCCTTCACTATGTTGTAACTACCAGCTCCTTCACTATGTTATAACTACCAGCTCCTTCACTATATTAAAACTACCAGCTCCTTCACTATATTATAACTACCAGCTCCTTCACTATGTTGTAACTACCAGCTCCTTCACTATGTTGCCACACTACTATGATTCAGTTGATGATGGAGAAGAGGAGCGCCTTTACTAAAGGTAAAAGTGTTAGCAGTAGGTGACTCTCAGGTGAACTGTCAACATGGAAAGCTTCAGTAATAAGACCAGACGAAGTTACAGAGAAGTGATTTCCTTGGAATGAAATGGTGGCTGCAGTAAGTGTTTCAGGAAGCATCGTAACTGGTAATGGGAGAAACTCCATTATCTCTGTTAATGGGAGAACCTCCATTATCTCTGTTAATGGGAGAACCTCTATTATCTCTGTTAATGGGAGAATCACCATTATCTCTAATAATGGGAGAGCCTCTATTATCTGTTAATGGGAGCAACTCTATTATCTCTGTTAATGGGAGAACCTCCATTATCTCTGTTAATGGGAGAATCACCATTATCTCTAATAAAGGGGGAACCCCTATTATCTCTGTTAATGGGAGAACCTCCATTATCTCTGTTAATGGAAGAACTTCCATCATCTCTGTTAATGGGAGAACCTCTATTAACTCTGTTAATGGGATAATCACCATTATCTCTAATAATGGGAGAGCCTCTATTATCTCTGTTAATGGGAGAACCTCCATTATCTCTATTAATGGGAGAATCACCATTATCTCTAATAATGGGAGAAACTCCATTATCTCTGTTAATGGGAGAACCTCCATTATCTCTGTTAATGGAAGAACTTCCATTATCTCTTAATGGGAGAACCTCTATTATCTCTGTTAATGGGAGAATCACCATTATCTCTAATAATGAGAGAGCCTCTATTATCTCTGTTAATGGGAGAACCTCCATTATCTCTGTTAATGGGAGAATCACCATTATCTCTAATAATGGGAGAAACTCCATTATCTCTGTTAATGGGAGAACCTCCATTATCTCTGTTAATGGAAGAACTTCCATTATCTCTGTTAATGGGAGAACCTCTATTATCTCTGTTAATGGGAGAATCACCATTATCTCTAATAATGGGAGAGCCTCTATTATCTCTGTTAATGGGAGCAACTCTATTATCTCTGTTAATGGGAGAACCTCCATTATCTCTGTTAATGGGAGAATCACCATTATCTCTAATAATGGGAGAACCTCTATTATCTCTGTTAATGGGAGAACCTCCATTATCTCTGTTAATCGGATAACCTCCATCATCTTTGTCAATGGGAGAGCCTCCATTATCTTTCATAATGGGAGAACCTCCATTATCTCTCATAATGGGAGAACCTCCATTATCTCTGTTAATGGGAGCAACTATATTATCTCTGTTAAATGGGAGCAACTCTATTATCTCCCTCAATGCTTTAGAAAAGTAAAATGGGAGGTCCATGAGTGAGGACTTGCTCGCCAGGTATAGAACAGTAATAGGTATAATTTAGAAAGACAAGAAGATTCTTGACTTACGTAGGAGTCAGCCATGGAGGAGGTTGGCAACGATTGGTACTAATTGCTGCCTATACTAATACTGCAAGAAAATTGAGGTATCATTCGTTGACAATTGGGATCTATTGTATATCAACTCTGACACGTATCTCAGGGAGGGAATGTATGTGTTTTCTGGCTGTGAAGGTCGGGAGAGTGTTATGTTTGACTAGGTCACTGAGATCATTCTGCTGATAATCACCACATTTATTACCACACAATACTGCTTTCTCATTGTTGGATTTCCAAAAGAATAATAAAAGCTTGTTTCCCCAATAATAATAATAATAATATCTTTATTTCTACAAGTACATGCATAAGGTATACTAATCTCACCGTTCTTACAAGTGTTCAATTTCTGAATCCATAGAAAATGGGGAAATGTGGTAAGCCTCATTTCCCCATTAGTGAAACAGTGTTCATTCTTTTCTATGTTGAATTTCTTATCCATAGTTCATGGAAGTAGAACAAGAAATGAGGATAATATAAGGTGAACCATAGTCCTGACTGAGAACTTCCACGGTCCAGTTTTGCTGCTGCCACCTGTCAGGTCGGTTATGGAAGTCACAAGAAACAACACAAGAAGCATACACAAATTTTCGCTTGCCTTATTCAGCAAGAAAAGCGTTGCTATTTTAGCCAAAATAGCAAATTTTACCTACTCGGCACGATATATACATATATATATATATATATATATATATATATATATATATATATATATATATATATATATATATATATATATATATATATATATATATATATATATATATTTTATTTTTTATTAACACACTGGCCGATTCCCACCAAGGCAGGGTGGCCCGAAAAAGAAAAACTTTCACCATCATTCACTCCATCACTGTCTTGCCAGAAGGGTGCTTTACACTACAGTTTTTAAACTGCAACATTAACACCCCTCCTTCAGAGTGCAGGCACTGTACTTCCCATCTCCAGGACTCAAGTCCGGCCTGCCGGTTTCCCTGAACCCCTTCATAAAAATTACTTTGCTCACACTCCAACAGCACGTCAAGTATTAAAAAACCATTTGTCTCCATTCACTCCTATCAAACACGCTCACGCATGCCTGCTGGAAGTCCAAGCCCCTCGCACACAAAACCTCCTTTACCCCCTCCCTCCAACCTTTCCTAGGCCGACCCCTACCCCGCCTTCCTTCCACTACAGACTGATACACTCTTGAAGTTATTCTGTTTCGCTCCATTCTCTCTACATGTCCGAACCACCTCAACAACCCTTCCTCAGCCCTCTGGACAACAGTTTTGGTAATCCCGCACCTCCTCCTAACTTCCAAACTACGAATTCTCTGCATTATATTCACACCACACATTGCCCTCAGACATGACATCTCCACTGCCTCCAGCCTTCTCCTCGCTGCAACATTCATCACCCATGCTTCACACCCATATAAGAGCGTTGGTAAAACTATACTCTCATACATTCCCCTCTTTGCCTCCAAGGACAAAGTTCTTTGTCTCCACAGACTCCTAAGTGCACCACTCACCCTTTTCCCCTCATCAATTCTATGATTCACCTCATCTTTCATAGACCCATCCGCTGACACGTCCACTCCCAAATATCTGAATACATTCACCTCCTCCATACTCTCTCCCTCCAATCTGATATCCAATCTTTCATCACCTAATCTTTTTGTTATCCTCATAACCTTACTCTTTCCTGTATTCACTTTCAATTTTCTTCTTTTGCACACCCTACCAAATTCATCCACCAATCTCTGCAACTTCTCTTCAGAATCTCCCAAGAGAACAGTGTCATCAGCAAAGAGCAACTGTGACAACTCCCACTTTATGTGTGATTCTTTATCTTTTAACTCCACGCCTCTTGCCAAGACCCTCGCATTTACTTCTCTTACAACCCCATCTATAAATATATTAAACAACCACGGTGACATCACACATCCTTGTCTAAGGCCTACTTTTACTGGGAAATAATTTCCCTCTTTCCTACATACTCTAACTTGAGCCTCACTATCCTCGTAAAAACTCTTCACTGCTTTCAGTAATCTACCTCCTACACCATACACTTGCAACATCTGCCACATTGCCCCCCTATCCACCCTGTCATACGCCTTTTCCAAATCCATAAATGCCACAAAGACCTCTTTAGCCTTATCTAAATACTGTTCACTTATATGTTTCACTGTAAACACCTGGTCCACACACCCCCTACCTTTCCTAAAGCCTCCTTGTTCATCTGCTATCCTATTCTCCGTCTTACTCTTAATTCTTTCAATTATAACTCTACCATACACTTTACCAGGTATACTCAACAGACTTATCCCCCTATAATTTTTGCACTCTCTTTTATCCCCTTTGCCTTTATACAAAGGAACTATGCATGCTCTCTGCCAATCCCTAGGTACCTTACCCTCTTCCATACATTTATTAAATAATTGCACCAACCACTCCAAAACTATATCCCCACCTGCTTTTAACATTTCTAACTTTATCCCATCAATCCCGGCTGCCTTACCCCCTTTCATTTTACCTACTGCCTCACGAACTTCTTCCACACTCACAACTGGCTCTTCCTCACTCCTACAAGATGTTGCTCCTCCTTGCCCTATACACGAAATCACAGCTTCCCTATCTTCATCAACATTTAACAATTCCTCAAAATATTCTCTCCATCATCCCAATACCTCTAACTCTCCATTTAATAACTCTCCTCTCCTATTTTTAACTGTCAAATCCATTTGTTCTCTAGGCTTTCTTAACTTGTTAATCTCACTCCAAAACTTTTTCTTATTTTCAACAAAATTTGTTGATAACATCTCACCCACTCTCTCATTTGCTCTCTTTTTACATTGCTTCACCACTCCCTTAACCTCTCTCTTTTTCTCCATATACTCTTCCCTCCTTTGATCACTTCTACTTTGTAAAAACTTCTCATATGCTAACTTTTTCTCCCTTACTACTCTCTTCACATCATCATTCCACCAATAGCTCCTCTTCCCTCCCGCACCCACTTTCCTGTAACCACAAACTTCTGCTGAACACTCTAACACTACATTTTTAAACCTACCCCATACCTCTTCGACCCCATTGCCTATGCTCTCATTAGCCCATCTATCCTCCAATAGCTGTTTATATCTTACCCTAACTGCCTCCTCTTTTAGTTTATAAACCTTCACCTCTCTCTTCCCTGATGCTTCTATTCTCCTTGTATCCCATCTACCTTTTACTCTCAGTGTAGCTACAACTAGAAAGTGATCTGATATATCTGTGGCCCCTCTATAAACATGTACATCCTGAAGTCTACTCAACAGTCTTTTATCTACCAATACATAATCCAACAAACTACTGTCATTTCGCCCTACATCATATCTTGTATACTTATTTATCCTCTTTTTCTTAAAATATGTATTGCCTATAACTAAACCCCTTTCTATACAAAGTTCAATCAAAGGGCTCCCATTATCATTTACACCTGGCACCCCAAACTTACCTACCACACCCTCTCTAAAAGTTTCTCCTACTTTAGCATTCAGGTCCCCTACCACAATTACTCTCTCACTTGGTTCAAAGGCTCCTATACATTCACCTAACATCTCCCAAAATCTCTCTCTCCTCTGCATTCCTCTCTTCTCCAGGTGCATACACGCTTATTATGATCCACTTCTCGCATCCAACCTTTACTTTAATCCACATAATTCTTGAATTTACACATTCATATTCTCTTTTCTCCTTCCATAACTGATCATTTAACATTACTGCTACCCCTTCCTTTGCTCTAACTCTCTCAGATACTCCAGATTTAATCCCATTTATTTCCCCCCACTGAAACTCTCCTACCCCCTTCAGCTTTGTTTCGCTTAGGGCCAGGACATCCAACTTCTTTTCATTCATAACATCAGCAATCATCTGTTTCTTGTCATCCGCACTGCATCCACGCACATTTAAGCATCCTAGTTTTATAAAGTTTTTCTTCTTCTCTTTTTTAGTAAATGTCTACAGGAGAAGGTGTTACTAGCCCATTGCTCCCGGCATTTCAGTCGCCTCATACGACACGCATGGCTTACGGAGGAAAGATTCTTTTCCACTTCCCCATGGACAATAGAAGAAATAAAGAGGAACAAGAGCTATTTAGAAAAAGGAGAAAAACCTAGATGTATGTATATATATATATGCATGTACATATATATATATATATATATATATATATATATATATATATATATATATATATATATATATATATATATATATATATATATATATATATATATATATATATATATATTTGTATATATATATATATATATATATATATATATATATATATATATATATATATATATATATATATATATATATATATATATATATATATATATATATATATATATATATATATATGTATGACTTGATAGTAGATTTTTTTTTGTGTGATTATTAACCCGGGGTAGGGAGGGTCAGTAACCCAGGATAACCCAAGATAGTGCGTCATCGGGGGCTGTCTGTCTTGTTTCCATTATGGTTCTATAATCCTCTCCCCCGGGATGCCACGGTGGACTAACACCCAGGTACAAACTTACTGCTAGGTGAACAGGGGCAAACATGTCCCACGTTTCACCCGTGCCGGCGAGCGATCCCCTGTCTCTCAGTGCGTGAACTCAGGACGCTACCAACCGAGCCACGAACTATCCAGACATTTTCCCAATAAAAGTTGGTTCTGCAACCTGCACGTGTCCTTCACTATTTCTAGCAACACGGTATGTGTTTCAGGTTATTGTTTTCTTGTTTTCTATATTGTAAACCTGACGGGGCTGCCTGTTGCTCACGAGGTTGTGAGTCCTCTACACTTCTCCCAGTCCTTAAAAATAATAAGAGAAAGCACATTCACCATCACTTGATCCTAGCTGTCTTTTCAGGACATGCACACCATGAGTCACTGATGACTCACAAGACTGCAACATCTGAACTTGACTTACAAACGTCTGAACTTGACTTACCAACATCTGAACTTGACTTACCAACATCTGAACTTAACTTACCAACATCTGATCTTGACTTACCAACGTCTGAACTTGACTAACCAACATCTGAACTTGACTTACCAACATCTGAACTTAACTTACCAACATCTGATCTTGACTTACCAACGTCTGAACTTGACTTACCAACGTCTGAACTTGACTTACCAACATCTGAACTTGACTTACCAACATCTGAACTTGACTTACCAACATCTGAACTTGACTTACCAACATCTGAACTTGACTTACCAACATCTGAACTTGACTTACAAACGTCTGAACTTGACTTACCAACATCTGAACTTGACTTACCAACATCTGAACTTGACTTACAAACGTCTGAACTTGACTTACCAACATCTGAACTTGACTTACCAACATCTGAACTTGACTTATCAACACCTGAACTTGACTTACCAACATCTGAACTTATCAACATCTAAATAAGTAAGACACGTGCAACAACAGAGTATTTTTACCTCGGAAATATTTCGCCCACATAATAGGTTTCTTCAGTCGAATACAGAAGTGACTAAATGTGAACAAAACAAAAGCGGTGGGGAGGTAAAGAGGATGTGATCAGTCTATCAGCCTTGAAGACGCAGTTTTGAGGTGGTCAGTCCCTCAGTCTGGAGAAGAATTCAGCTTTATAGTCTGGAACAATGATGCTGAACTCTTCTCCAGGCTGAGGGACTGATCAACTCATCTTAGCCTCTCCACTGATTCTGTTGTCTACTCTGCATTCGACTGAAGAAGCCTACTGTGTAGGAGAAACGTTTTGACAAAGATATTCGACTTTTGCGCCTACTTGTCGGCAGTGTATATCATTTTCTAGTCCTGTGAACACTTGAAGTAGATTTGTGAACATCCGATCTCAACTTACGAACATCCGAACTAGGCTTACTTACGAACACCTGAACATGACTTACCAAGCACAAACACTGCATTTCTTACCTCATCTCCCCTTTCCTTAAAAATTCTACTCTGTCTAGCAAGTTTCCCAGGCCGTCTTCACATGTATTACCATACACTCCAACAACACGTCAGATCCTAAAAACAAACTGTCTCCACTCGTTCACCTCTCCATCATGCCTCCCACACACCCTCCTTGCAGTTCCTGGACATCCCTTACTTCCTTATTTCACTCCAACTTTAAAGACCACGCCTCTCCCTGACACTCTTGCGTTGACTTTGTTTACATGCTTCTCTATAAACACCTTCAACAACCTACGGAACGGGTGGGTTCGAACCCATGGCAAGCGAGTGGTAAAATTCCAGGCCAGTGCTTTAACCACTGGCCAGTTGGCTACAATAAGATTCATCCAACTAGGTATATTTATACACCTGAAATTTTACGACTCATGCACCATGAATTCAAACTCCACCCATTCCCTGATTTGTTTGCATCCTGGACTACTTGAAAGTGTTGATATCAGGCTCCTCATCTTTTTGGGAGGGTACAGTTATATAAACGTGACATGACACGTCTTTCACAAGGGTCATTTTTTCTGGAAAGCATTTCATTTCTTTCTTACATAAGCTGAGCCTTACTCCCCTTAAGAAAGAGTTACCATCTCGTCTCTCCACCTGACCTATCTTCTGATGTCCTTCTCTGTCTTTCCCTTCAGTCGTCGCCTGATAATTAGATAGGCAGTATAATAACCTATGTGACGTGTCAAGATATCTTATTAATGAAAATAAGATACCAGATATATTAAACAAATTTCCTGAATTTGCTTGTAACATATAAGTCAACTGTAGATATAAATCCAAATGTACACAAAAGGCCTAGGAACTAGGCCTTTTGTGTATCCATATGCTCTTGAGTTACCGTCCACAGGATGGATATAGGGCGCACAATAACCTAGCCACTTCGCTGGCAAAATCTAAAAATCTATTCCTGATAATTGTTCATGGCAGACCGAAAAGACACATAAAAATTTCCTGTCCAAATTGTGAGTTAATACTTACTGAGTTACCAATCACATTATTGTTACATTTATTATAATCATGGGCTTACTTGTTACAGCTTTCAACAAATGACAGATTACTTTATATATCTCCCGCAATACACATAACCCACACACAGTATTACTTGTATATAACTCCAAGCTGGTAAATTAGACACATGTGCAACACTTGGGTATGTTTGCTGTGGAAACATTTCGCCACACAGTGAATTCATCAGTCCAATACAAAGACGAATGAAGATCAGAAGGAGTTTGAGGTAATCAGTCCCTCAACATTGAGTCGATGTAATCGACCATTTATTTACACAACTGCAAGTTGCTTCTCTGCAAATATACTCTACTGTACCCGTCACTGTCTCAGAAAATAATCATACCCTTTTCTCAACAGGCTTATTTATCTAGGATTCTTAGTTAGTATTCTTGCCTGTATTCCTCAATAATTAAGGTACGCAGACTAGTTTCTCTAATTTACTTAAGAATGATGATGTAAATTCTCTGTGTAGGTGAGATGAGTGTTATTGTGAGAGGTGAGGAGTGCTTGTAGGAGCAGTGAGAGGCTGTAAGAGTGTTTGTATGAGGGGAGAGGGAATGTGGAAGAGGTGAGGAGGTGTAAGGTGAAGTGTGAGGTGGTGACATGAGTTGTTGAAGGACTGGTGAAGTGAGTGGGTGAAGGACTGGTGAAGTGAGTGGGTGAAGGACTGGTGAAGTGAGTAGGATGAAGGACTGACGAAGTAAGTAGGATAAAGGACTGGTGAAGTGAGTGGGGTGAAGGACTGGTGAAGTGAGTGGGGTGAAGGACTGGTGAAGTGAGTAGGGTGAAGGACTGGTGAAGTGAGTAGGGTGAAGGACTGGTGAAGTGAGTGGGGTGAAGGACTGGTGAAGTGAGTAGGGTGAAGGACTGGTGAAGTGAGTGGGGTGAAGGACTGGTGAAGTGAGTAGGGTGAAGGACTGGTGAAGTGAGTAGGGTGAAGGACTGGTGAAGTGAGTAGGATGAAGGACTTGTGAAGTGAGTAGGATGAAGGACTGAGGAAGTGAGTAGGATGAAGGACTGGTGAAGTGAGTAGGATGAAGGACTAGTGAAGTGAGTAGGATGAAGGACTGGTGAAGTGAGTAGGATGAAGAACTGACGAAGTAAGTAGGATAAAGGACTGGTGAAGTGAGTGGGGTGAAGGACTGGTGAAGTGAGTGGGGTGAAGGACTGGTGAAGTGAGTAGGGTGAAGGACTGGTGAAGTGAGTGGGGTGAAGGACTGGTGAAGTGAGTGGGGTGAAGGACTGGTGAAGTGAGTAGGGTGAAGGACTGGTGAAGTGAGTGGGGTGAAGGACTGAAGTGAGTAGGATGAAGGACTGGTGAAGTGAGTAGGGTGAAGGACTGGTGAAGTGAGTAGGATGAAGGACTGGTGAAGTGAGTAGGATGAAGGACTGAGGAAGTGAGTAGGATGAAGGACTGGTGAAGTGAGTAGGATGAAGGACTAGTGAAGTGAGTAGGATGAAGGACTGGTGAAGTGAGTAGGGTGAAGGACTGGTGAAGTGAGTGGGGTGAAGGACTGGTGAAGTGAGTGGGGTGAAGGACTGGTGAAGTGAGTAGGGTGAAGGACTGGTGAAATGAGTGGGGTGAAGGACTGGTGAAGTGAGTAGGATGAAGGACTGGTGAAGTGAGTAGGGTGAAGGACTGGTGAAGTGAGTAGGATGAAGGACTGGTGAAGTGAGTAGGATGAAGGACTGAGGAAGTGAGTAGGATGAAGGACTGGTGAAGTGAGTAGGATGAAGGACTAGTGAAGTGAGTAGGATGAAGGACTGGTGAAGTGAGTGGGGTGAAGGACTGAAGTGAGTAGGGTGAAGGACTGGTGAAGTGAGTGGGGTGAAGGACTGGTGAAGTGAGTAGGGTGAAGGACTGGTGAAATGAGTGGGGTGAAGGACTGGTGAAGTGAGTAGGGTGAAGGACTGGTGAAGTGAGTAGGGTGAAGGACTGGTGAAGTGAGTAGGATGAAGGACTGGTGAAGTGAGTAGGATGAAGGACTGGTGAAGTGAGTGGGGTGAAGGACTGGTGAAGTGAGTGGGGTGAAGGACTGGTGAAGTGAGTAGGGTGAAGGACTGGTGAAGTGAGTGGGGTGAAGGACTGGTGAAGTGAGTAGGGTGAAGGACTGGTGAAGTGAGTAGGGTGAAGGACTGGTGAAGTGAGTAGGGTGAAGGACTGGTGAAGTGAGTGGGGTGAAGGACTGGTGAAGTGAGTGGGGTGAAGGACTGGTGAAGTGAGTAGGGTGAAGGACTGGTGAAGTGAGTGGGGTGAAGGACTGGTGAAGTGAGTAGGGTGAAGGACTGGTGAAGTGAGTAGGGTGAAGGACTGGTGAAGTGAGTGGGGTGAAGGACTGGTGAAGTGAGTGGGGTGAAGGACTGGTGAAGTGAGTGGGGTGAAGGACTGGTGAAGTGAGTAGGATGAAGGACTGGTGAAGTGAGTAGGGTGAAGGACTGGTGAAGTGAGTGGGGTGAAGGACTGGTGAAGTGAGTGGGGTGAAGGACTGGTGAAGTGAGTAGGGTGAAGGACTGGTGAAGTGAGTGGGGTGAAGGACTGGTGAAGTGAGTAGGATGAAGGACTGGTGAAGTGAGTAGGGTGAAGGACTGGTGAAGTGAGTGGGGTGAAGGACTGGTGAAGTGAGTGGGGTGAAGGACTGGTGAAGTGAGTGGGGTGAAGGACTGGTGAAGTGAGTAGGGTGAAGGACTGGTGAAGTGAGTGGGGTGAAGGACTGGTGAAGTGAGTAGGATGAAGGACTGGTGAAGTGAGTAGGGTGAAGGACTGGTGAAGTGAGTAGGGTGAAGGACTGGTGAAGTGAGTAGGGCGAAGGACTGGTGAAGTGAGTGGGGTGAAGGACTGGTGAAGTGAGTAGGGTGAAGGACTAGTGAAGTGAGTGGGGTGAAGGACTGGTGAAGTGAGTAGGGTGAAGGACTAGTGAAGTGAGTGGGGTGAAGGACTGGTGAAATGAGTAGGATGAAGGACTGGTGAAGTGAGTAGGATGAAGGACTGAGGAAGTGAGTAGGATGAAGGACTGGTGAAGTGAGTAGGATGAAGGACTAGTGAAGTGAGTAGGATGAAGGACTGGTGAAGTGAGTAGGATGAAGGACTGACGAAGTAAGTAGGATAAAGGACTGGTGAAGTGAGTGGGGTGAAGGACTGGTGAAGTGAGTGGGGTGAAGGACTGGTGAAGTGAGTAGGGTGAAGGACTGGTGAAGTGAGTGGGGTGAAGGACTGGTGAAGTGAGTAGGGTGAAGGACTGGTGAAGTGAGTAGGGTGAAGAACTGGTGAAGTGAGTAGGATGAAGGACTGGTGAAGTGAGTAGGATGAAGGACTGGTGAAGTGAGTGGGGTGAAGGACTGGTGAAGTGAGTGGGGTGAAGGACTGGTGAAGTGAGTAGGGTGAAGGACTGGTGAAGTGAGTGGGGTGAAGGACTGGTGAAGTGAGTAGGGTGAAGGACTGGTGAAGTGAGTGGGGTGAAGGACTGGTGAAGTGAGTAGGGTGAAGGACTGGTGAAGTGAGTAGGATGAAGGACTGGTGAAGTGAGTAGGGTGAAGGACTGGTGAAGTGAGTAGGGTGAAGGACTGGTGAAGTGAGTAGGATGAAGGACTGGTGAAGTGAGTAGGGTGAAGGACTGGTGAAGTGAGTAGGATGAAGGACTGGTGAAGTGAGTAGGATGAAGGACTGGTGAAGTGAGTAGGGTGAAGGACTGGTGAAGTGAGTAGGATGAAGGACTGGTGAAGTGAGTAGGATGAAGGACTGGTGAAGTGAGTAGGATGAAGGACTGGTGAAGTGAGTAGGGTGAAGGACTGGTGAAGTGAGTGGGGTGAAGGACTGGTGAAGTGAGTAGGGTGAAGGACTGGTGAAGTGAGTAGGGTGAAGGACTGGTGAAGTGAGTAGGATGAAGGACTGGTGAAGTGAGTAGGGTGAAGGACTGGTGAAGTGAGTAGGGCGAAGGACTGGTGAAGTGAGTGGGGTGAAGGACTGGTGAAGTGAGTAGGGTGAAGGACTGGTGAAGTGAGTAGGATGAAGGACTGGTGAAGTGAGTAGGGTGAAGGACTGGTGAAGTGAGTAGGATGAAGGACTGGTGAAGTGAGTAGGGTGAAGGACTGGTGAAGTGAGTAGGGCGAAGGACTGGTGAAGTGAGTGGGGTGAAGGACTGGTGAAGTGAGTAGGGTGAAGGACTAGTGAAGTGAGTGGGGTGAAGGACTGGTGAAGTGAGTGGGGTGAAGGACTAGTGAAGTGAGTGGGGTGAAGGACTGGTGAAGTGAGTAGGGTGAAGGACTGGTGAAGTGAGTGGGGTGAAGGACTGGTGAACTGAGTAGGGTGAAGGACTGGTGAAGTGAGTAGGGTGAAGGACTGGTGAAGTGAGTAGGGTGAAGGACTGGTGAAGTGAGTGGGGTGAAGGACTGGTGAAGTGAGTAGGGTGAAGGACTGGTGAAGTGAGTAGGATGAAGGACTGGTGAAGTGAGTAGGGTGAAGGACTGGTGAAGTGAGTAGGGCGAAGGACTGGTGAAGTGAGTGGGGTGAAGGACTGGTGAAGTGAGTAGGGTGAAGGACTGGTGAAGTGAGTGGGGTGAAGGACTGGTGAAGTGAGTAGGGTGAAGGACTGGTGAAGTGAGTGGGGTGAAGGACTGGTGAAGTGAGTAGGGTGAAGGACTGGTGAAGTGAGTGGGGTGAAGGACTGGTGAAGTGAGTAGGGTGAAGGACTGGTGAAGTGAGTAGGATGAAGGACTGGTGAAGTGAGTAGGGTGAAGGACTGGTGAAGTGAGTAGGATGAAGGACTGGTGAAGTGAGTAGGGTGAAGGACTGGTGAAGTGAGTAGGGCGAAGGACTGGTGAAGTGAGTGGGGTGAAGGACTGGTGAAGTGAGTAGGGTGAAGGACTAGTGAAGTGAGTGGGGTGAAGGACTGGTGAAGTGAGTGGGGTGAAGGACTAGTGAAGTGAGTGGGGTGAAGGACTGGTGAAGTGAGTAGGGTGAAGGACTGGTGAAGTGAGTGGGGTGAAGGACTGGTGAACTGAGTAGGGTGAAGGACTGGTGAAGTGAGTAGGGTGAAGGACTGGTGAAGTGAGTAGGGTGAAGGACTGGTGAAGTGAGTGGGGTGAAGGACTGGTGAAGTGAGTAGGGTGAAGGACTGGTGAAGTGAGTAGGATGAAGGACTGGTGAAGTGAGTAGGGTGAAGGACTGGTGAAGTGAGTAGGGCGAAGGACTGGTGAAGTGAGTGGGGTGAAGGACTGGTGAAGTGAGTAGGGTGAAGGACTGGTGAAGTGAGTGGGGTGAAGGACTGGTGAAGTGAGTAGGGTGAAGGACTAGTGAAGTGAGTGGGGTGAAGGACTGGTGAAGTGAGTAGGGTGAAGGACTGGTGAAGTGAGTAGGGTGAAGGACTGGTGAAGTGAGTAGGGTGAAGGACTGGTGAAGTGAGTAGGATGAAGGACTGGTGAAGTGAGTAGGGTGAAGGACTGGTGAAGTGAGTAGGGCGAAGGACTGGTGAAGTGAGTGGGGTGAAGGACTGGTGAAGTGAGTAGGGTGAAGGACTAGTGAAGTGAGTGGGGTGAAGGACTGGTGAAGTGAGTAGGGTGAAGGACTAGTGAAGTGAGTGGGTTGAAGGACTGGTGAAGTGAGTAGGGTGAAGGACTGGTGAAGTGAGTAGGGTGAAGGACTAGTGAAGTGAGTGGGGTGAAGGACTGGTGAAGTGAGTAGGGTGAAGGACTGGTGAAGTGAGTAGGGTGAAGGACTGGTGAAGTGAGTAGGATGAAGGACTGGTGAAGTGAGTGGGGTGAAGGACTGGTGAAGTGAGTAGGGTGAAGGACTAGTGAAGTGAGTAGGATGAAGGACTGGTGAAGTGAGTGGGGTGAAGGACTGGTGAAGTGAGTAGGGTGAAGGAGCACTGGTAACATCACCTATATCAGCAACGAAGGATCCAGGTTCGAGGTCAGTGAGGAACTGCCTGACGCGGGGCCAGGCACGGCAGCGAGAGCTGGAGAAGTGTGCAGAGATCTGGTCGTAGACATCGTGTACGTAAGCTCTCTCCAAGGCCACGGACCGAGCCTCCCTCTCCTTGCGGCTCTCCTCCGAGCTCATACTGTCTCCACGCCCGCCCGCCCACGCCACGCCCACTCTCCCTCACACGCCCGTCTGCAGCAGCAGCGGCACCCTCACTGCCGCCCGCCACGCGGACCACCGCCCTCATCCGGCTGTAAGAGAGGGAAAAAAAATATGAGAATTTCATTAAGAAAAAGAGAAAACTAATGATGAACAGGGAAAGAATGGGAAGACTATTGGAACACGACAAGGTAATTACCAGAGGTTACGTTACGGAGGTACGAGCCTACAATGTTACTTGCTTTGTGGTGCTGGCTTCAACGCCATGCCCACGACACACACACACACACACACACACACACACACACACACACACACACACACACACACACACACACACACACACACACACACATACACACATACACACACACACACACACACACACACACACACACACATACACACATACACACACACACACACACACACACACACACACACACACATACACACATACACACACACACACACACACACACACACACACACACACACACACACACACACACACACATACACACATACACACACACACACACACACATACACACATACACACATACACACACACACACACACACACACACACATACACACATACACACACACACACACACACACACACACACACACACACACACACACACACACACACACACACACACACACACACACACACACACACACACAAACACACATACACACACACACACACACACACACACACACACACACACACACACACACACACACACACACACACACACACACACATACACACATACACACACACACACACACACACACACAGTATAAGCAGAGGTATGATAAAGCTCACGGCTCAGGGAGAGTGACCTAGTAGCGATCAGTGAAGAGGCGGGGCCAGGAACTCGGACTCGACCCCCGCAACCTCAACTAGGTGAGTACAACTAGGTGAGTACACACACGCATACAAACACACACATACATACACACACACACACACACACACACACATACACACACACATACACACAGACACACGCACACACACACACACACACACACACACACACACACACACACACACACACACACACACACACGCATACACATACACACATACATACACACACACACACACACACACACACACACACACACACACATACACACACACATACATACATACACACACACACACACACACACACACACACACACACACACACGCATACACACACACACACACACACACACACACACACACACACACACACACACACACACACACACACACACACACACACACACACACATTCTCAATGTTGTAAAAATTTCAAATATGTCAAACCACGTCTGAAATCGCTCTGTTTTTGGTATATGATGTTTTCGACCTTGCAGATCACAGCGCTAATAACCAAAAAGAAAATATATACGAATCGCACATGAGAAAACAAAAGATAAAATTAACAAACAATAACAGCAACAAACAAACATTGTCAAACCAAGTTAAAATATTCTCTGAAACTTCGAAATATACTGTAAAAAAAATCAGTGTAGGTAGAGTGGTTAACGCACTGGCCTGTGAGTTACAGGAGTCACTCGCCATGGGTTCAAATCCCACCCGTTCCGTGACAGGTAGGCAAGAGATTACAGAGGCACATGATGCGTGTGGAAGACTGTAGCCTCAGCTTGTACCAGGTAAGAAAATTACAATAATAGCGAACTATTGGTCTGAATGATAGGGTAATCGAGGCTAGGACCCTGGGTAGCTTTAAGATGAGACTGAACAAATATGTGAGTGGGAAGGACTGGGTGTGATTGGTGTTGTGGGTACGGGAGTAAATTCTTGGGTAGCTTTGGGTAGTGATGGTTTTTATAAGGCCCTGCCTTGTATGGGCCAGTAGTCGTTCTGCAGTGTTCCTTCATTCTTATGTTATTTTATTATCACTAATTTGATCAAAGGTACCGCATTTTCCGGCATATAAGGCGCGCCTTTTTCCCCACAAAGTCTTGCAAAATCAGCCTGCGCCTTATATGCTCAAGGTCAGCATCAAGGTCAGCATCAAGGTCAGCATCAAGGTCAGTATCAAGGGTAGGCTTTGGGTTACGCTTTAGCGTAAAGTAAGAGGGTAATTAACCCTTAAATATGATTACTAATTTATCGTTATGATACTTCTGTCGTGCGCCTTATATGTTGGAAAATACGTATATTATGCCGAAAAGTTGATGAATAAGACACGTGCACGCCTGGGTATCTCTGAAAACGTTTCGCCCACCCGCGGCTTTATCAACGTACTACACAGAAGTGAGAAATGAGAGTCATATAGAACATCACTAAGGTGGAAGCGGTTTGTTATGCCTTATACAAGTGACAGCAGCTGATGAGTAACACACATGTGCAGCACCTAGGTATCTCGATCGTCAGAACGTCTCGCCTGTTCAGTAGGCTTCTTCAGTCGAATATGGGCGACTGTATCACTGGAAATGGTGGAAACAGAAGTAATTTGGAGTTATCAGTCCCTCAGCGTTGATAGATGGTCAGTCCCTTAACCTGGGGTGGCAGTAGTGGGTGGATGAAGTAGTGGATAGATGAAGCAGTGGATAGATGAAGTAGTGGATAGATGAAGTAGTGGATAGATGAAGCAGTGGATAGATGAAGCAGTGGATAGATGAAGCAGTGGATAGATGAAGCAGTGGATAGATGAAGCAGTGGATAGATGAAGCAGTGGGTAGATGAAGCAGTGGGTAGATGAAGCAGTGGATAGATGAAGCAGTGGGTAGATGAAGCAGTGGATAGATGAAGCAGTGGATAGATGAAGCAGTGGATAGATGAAGCAGTGGATAGATGAAGCAGTGGGTAGATGAAGCAGTGGATAGATGAAGCAGTGGGTAGATAGAGCAGTGGATAGATGAAGCAGTGGGTAGATGAAGCAGTGGATAGATGAAGCAGTGGGTAGATGAAGCAGTGGATAGATGAAGCAGTGGGTAGATGAAGCAGTGGATAGATGAAGCAGTGGATAGATGAAGCAGTGGGTAGATGAAGCAGTGGATAGATGAAGCAGTGGATAGATGAAGCAGTGGATAGATGAAGCAGTGGATAGATGAAGCAGTGGATAGATGAAGCAGTGGATAGATGAAGCAGTGGATAGATGAAGTACTTGCTGTAGAGGTCACATAATCGTGGTGGAACTTGCCAGTGCTGCAACACAGCTTTTCTTCCCAGTGGATACGTCAGCACACTGCTGACGTATCCAATTTTGTTATACAAAATAAAAAATCTAGGGCAGATATAATGTGCTTGTAGGAACAAAGTGAAGATTGTGCTACAAGTCAATTCACTGCCACGACAAGCTGGTCACTGAATCTACCACAAGTCAGAGCACTGCAGAGGACCAAGATGCACTGGCTGCGCCAAGCATGAACTATTACTCTGTATAAATGTACACAGATCAGATATTTTCTGTTCGTTGTACACCAAGACAACGACGACCTTTTATACAGTGTTCAATTAATATGCAGGACTCGGGAAATCGTTATAACACGATTGTAAACAAATCACGGACCGGATGGGATTCGAACCCATGGCGAGGAAGTTTTAGGGCTCTCCATGGGTTCAAACTCCACCCATTCCCTGGTTTGATGAATATTCAAGGTTAAGCGACTGAATTGCCTCGTAGGACACAGATCTTTGTACATGATTCTCCATTACTATTACTACTACTATTACTACTACTATTATTAATAAGTCACTTTGAAACAAAGGCGCAAATTGTGGCTCTAAGATATTTTATTTTGATAAAGTTTGCTATGAGTTATATTTTTTTTGTTTACATGTTAACTGCGAGTAAACATGTACTAGGTGTTATTATTAGTTAATTTAGTCACGTTAACATTACCATGACAGAGACACTTGCTCAAGGGGCTGGTGGGCACATGTGCAACTCCTGTACATATGTGCAACACCTGTACACATGTGCAACACCTGTACACATGTGAAACACCTGTACACATGTGCAACACCTGTACACATGTGTAAAACCTGTAAACATGTGAAACACCTGTACACATGTGCAACACCTGGGCACATGTGTAACACCTGTACACATGTGTAAAACCTGTAAACATGTGTAACTCCTGTACATATGTGCAACACCTGTACACATGTGCAACACCTGTACACATGTACAACACCTGTACACATGTGTAAAACCTGTAAACATGTGAAACACCTGTACACATATGCAACACCTGTACACATGTGCAACACCTGGGCACATGTGTAACACTTGTACACATGTGCAACACCTGTGCGCATGTGCAACACCTGTACACATGTGCAACACCTAGGTATTTATTTATTAAGAAATTTCGCCAACCAGCAGCCTTTTTTCCAATCCATCCCAGAGACAGTGGGAGAGGAGGTAATCAGTCCCTCAGCCCTGACACCAGACGTGAGCTGAGGGACTGATTACCTCGTCTGCCACTGTCTCCAGCATATATCCTCTCTTCTGGATTAAAAAACAAAACAGCAACTGGTTGGCGAAACGTGGTCATCAACAGAGACACCCAGATGTTTGACATATGTCTGGATCATCAACTGGTCGATACTGTTTACCATCAACGTAAAAATTAACTGTAAGTGTTCTGTTAATTAAGCCACCGTTAATGTGATTTGTTAACAGGTTAGATTTATCAGTTAGAATTTCAGCTAATGTATCATTATGGATGACATATTTTAGCATCGTGTCAACATTTGTGAGAAAGCTGTCTCTAAGTTCGGAGATTCCTTTCCGCATTTCAATATATAAGCCTGGTCACGGACCGGGCCGCGGGGGCGTTGACCCCCGGAACACCCTCTAGGTATACTCCAGGTATAATGACGTATAATGTGACAAGATGTGTGTTGACGGTGTTTGTATACAGTAACGTTGAGGTTAGTTGTTAGCGCAAGATCACTTGTTGGTGCAAGATGCATGTCTGTTAGGTACTAGAGTGAGCAGGGACAGCAGGTGTAGGGTGACTGACACCTCGGAACTTGGAGTACTGCTAGGATGGCAGGGGTTGAGACACTAAAACGGCCACTGGAGCAGCCACTGGAAGAACCACTGGAGCAACCACTGGAATAATCACTGGAGCAACCATTGGAGCAGCCACTGGAACAGCCACTGGAGTAGCCACTGGAGCAACCACTGGAGCAGCCACTGGAGCATCCACTGGAGTAGCCACTGGAGCAACCACTGGAACAACCACTGGAACAACCACTGGAGCAACCACTGGAACAACCACTGGAGCAGCCACTGGAGGAACCACTGGAGCAATCAATGGAACAGTCACTGGAGCAGCCACTGGAGAAACCACTAGAGCATCCACTGGAGCAGTCAGTGGAGCAACCACTGGAGCAACCACTGGAGCAACTGCTGGATCAGCCACTGGAGTAGCCACTGGAGCAGCCACTAGAACAGCCACTGGAGCAACCACTGGAGCAACTACTGGAGCAACTACTGAAGTAACCACTAGACCAGCCACTGGAGCACCCACTGGAGCAACCACTGGAGCAGCCACTAGACCAGCCACTAGAGCAACCACTGGAGCAACCACTGGAGCAGCCACTAGACCAGCCACTGGAGCAGCCACTGGAGCAGCTACTAGAGGCGGCCACAACTCAGCAGTTATTGTGTGGGTTGAGGTGGTCGAGTCTTGAGCACCACGATAACACTCAGGGTTCACCTCCTGCCGCTGACAAGTGTAATCTTCGTGAGTTGTGAAAATCTCTTTACCCCGCCACCCACCTCGATATACTTCCTGGCCAACCATCCCGTCAACTCCCATACACTCCTGGATCATAAGAAAGGAGAAACACTGCAGCAGGCCTACTGGACTATACTAGGCAAATCCTCAAGCCCAAACCCACTAACAAAAATGTTTGCCAACCCCAAGGAATAAGCTTTGATAACCCACTCAAATTCAATCTCTCTCACTCAATGTATTTATCTAACCAATATTTGAAGCTACCGAAACTTTTAGCTTCAATAATACTCCTAGGTAGACTGTTCCACTCATCGACTACTAAATTTCTTCAAACAATGTCTAAACATCGTTCTGCTTGGCTCTTTGACCTTGAAAAAGAAAATAAACATCGGCCTGATTGCTTTCATCCAGCGAGTGACAGGGAAGAAAACTTGTGATTGGTTAATATGCTCTACGACTCGGCAAACCCGGTTGTGATTGGCTCGTTCGCGGCGCTTGAGGTGACTGCGGGGAGGCAGCGAGTGTCTTCACCTCCCGCAGTCACCACCTCGCACCGCTGCAACTTGATGGTGGCGGGGGTAATAATGCAAATGTGGACAGGAAACAGCGCATCTATTGCCTGGGTGGCACCAGCAACTCAACCTGATATGCGTAGAGAGGGAGGCAAGGGAGTGTTATAGATACGATATAATGAGTGTGGCTGTCCCTGTCTTGTGGTCTTAGTGTATCTGTCTCAGTCTTGTTGTGGCTGTCTCAGTCTTGCTGTGGCTGTCTCAGTCTTGCTGTGGCTGTCTCAGTCTTGCTGTGGCTGTCTCAGTCTTGCTGTGGCTGTCTCAGTCTTGTTGTGGCTGTCTCAGTCTTGCTGTGGCTGTCTCAGTCTTGCTGTGGATGTCTCAGTCTTGTTGTGGCTGTTTCAGTCTTGCTGTGATTGCCTCAGTCTTGCTGTGGATGTCTCAGTCTTGTTGTGGATGTCTTAGTCTTGCTGTGGTTGTCTCAGTCTTGCCGGGGTTGTCTCAGTCTTGCTGTGGATGTCTCAGTCTTGCTGTGGTTGTCTCAGTCTTGCTGTGGTTGTCTCAGTCTTGCCGGGGTTGTCTCAGTCTTGCTCTGGATGTCTCAGTCTTGCTGTGGTTGTCTTAGTCTTGCTGTGGTTGTCTCAGTCTTGTCGTGGCTGTTTCAGTCTTGCTGTGATTGCCTCAGTCTGGCTGTGGTTGTCTTAGTCTTGCTGTGGATGTCTCAGTCTTGCTGTGGTTGTCTCAGTCTTGCTGTGGTTGTCTCAGTCTTGCTATGGTTGTCTCAGTCTTGCTGTGGATGTCTCAGTCTTGCTGTGGACGTCTCAGTCTTGCTGTGGTTGTCTCAGTCTTGATGTGGCTGTCTCAGCCTTGCTGTGGCTGTCTCAGTCTTGCTGTGGATGTCTCAGTCTTGCTGTGGATGTCTGAGTCTTGCTGTGGTTGTCTCAGTCTTGCTGTGGCTGTCTCAGCCTTGATGTGGCTGTCTCAGTCTTGTTGTGGATGTCTCAGTCTTGCTGTGGATGTCTCAGTCTTGCTGTGGTTGTCTCAGTCTTGCTGTGGTTGTCTCAGTCTTGCTGTGGTTGTCTCAGTCTTGCTGTGGTTGTCTCAGTCTTGCTGTGGTTGTCTCAGTCTTGCTGTGGTTGTCTCAGTCTTGCTGTGGTTGTCTCAGTCTTGCTGTGGTTGTCTCAGTCTTGCTGTGGTTGTCTCAGTCTTGCTGTGGTTGTCTCAGTCTTGCTGTGGTTGTCTCAGTCTTGCTGTGGTTGTCTCAGTCTTGCTGTGGATGTCTCAGTCTTGCTGTGGACGTCTCAGTCTTGCTGTGGTTGTCTCAGTCTTGCTGTGGCTGTCTCAGCCTTGCTGTGGCTGTCTCAGTCTTGCTGTGGATGTCTCAGTCTTGCTGTGGATGTCTGAGTCCTGCTGTGGTTGTCTCAGTCTTGCTGTGGCTGTCTCAGCCTTGATGTGGCTGTCTCAGTCTTGTTGTGGATGTCTCAGTCTTGCTGTGGTTGTCTCAGTCTTGCTGTAGCTGTCTCAGCCTTACTGTGGCTGTCTCAGTCTTGCTGTGGTTGTCTCAGTCTTGTTGTGGCTGTCTCAGTCTTGCTGTGGTTGTCTCAGTCTTGCTGTGGCTGTCTCAACCTTGATGTGGCAGTCTCAGTCTTGCTGTGGATGTCTCAGTCTTGCTGTGGATGTCTCATTCTTGCTGTGGTTGTCTCAGTCTTGCTGTGGCAGTCTCAGCCTTGATGTGGCTGTCTCAGTCTTGCTGTGGATGTCTCAGTCTTGCTGTGGTTGTCTCAGTCTTGCTGTGGTTGTCTCAGTCTTGTTGTGGTTGTCTCAGTCTTGCTGTGGTTGTCTTAGTCTTGCTGTGGTTGTCTCAGTCTTGCCGGGGTTGTCTCAGTCTTGCTGTGGATTTCTCAGTCTTGCTGTGGTTGTCTTAGTCTTGCTGTGGTTGTCTCAGTCTTGTCGTGGCTGTTTCAGTCTTGCTGTGATTGCCTCAGTCTGGCTGTGGTTGTCTTAGTCTTGCTGTGGATGTCTCAGTCTTGCTGTGGTTGTCTCAGTCTTGCTGAGGTTGTCTCAGTCTTGCTATGGATGTCTCAGTCTTGCTGTGGATGTCTCAGTCTTGCTGTGGTTGTCTCAGTCTTGCTGTAGCTGTCTCAGTCTTGCTGTGGCTGTCTCAGTATTGCTGTGGATGTCTCAGTCTTGCTGTGGATGTCTCAATCTTGCTGTGGTTGTCTCAGTCTTGCTGTGGCTGTCTCAGCCTTGATGTGGCTGTCTCAGCCTTACTGTGGCTGTCTAAGTCTTGCTGTGGTTGTCTCAGTCTTGTTGTGGCTGTCTCAGTCTTGCTGTGGATGTTTCAGTCTTGCTGTGGCTGTCTCAGTCTTGCTGTGATTGTCTCAGTCTTGCTGTGGCTGTCTCAGCCTTGATGTGGCTGTCTCAGTCTTGCTGTGGATGTCTCAGTCTTGCTGTGGATGTCTCAGTCTTGCTGTGGTTGTCTCAGTCTTGCTGTAGCTGTCTCAGCCTTAATATGGCTGTCTCAGTCTTGCTGTGGATGTCTCAGTCTTGCTGTGGATGTCTCAGTCTTGTTGTGGTTGTCTCAGTCTTGCTGTGGTTGTCTCAGTCTTGCTGTGGTTGTCTCAGTCTTGCTGTGGTTGTCTCAGTCTTGCTGTGGTTGTCTCAGTCTTGCTGTGGTTGTCTCAGTCTTGCTGTGGTTGTCTCAGTCTTGCTGTGGTTGTCTCAGTCTTGCTGTCGTTGTCTCAGTCTTGCTGTGGTTGTCTCAGTCTTGCTGTGGTTGTCTCAGTCTTGCTGTGGTTGTCTCAGTCTTGCTGTGGTTGTCTCAGTCTTGCTGTGGTTGTCTCAGTCTTGCTGTGGTTGTCTCAGTCTTGTTGTGGTTGTCTCAGTCTTGCTGTGGTTGTCTCAGTCTTGTTGTGGTTGTCTCAGTCTTGCTGTGGTTGTCTCAGTCTTGCTGTGGTTGTCTCAGTCTTGCTGTGGTTGTCTCAGTCTTGTTGTGGCTCTCTCAGTCTTGCTGTGGTTGTCTCAGTCTTGCTGTGGATGTCTCAGCCTTGATGTGGTTGTCTCAGTCTTGTTGTGGTTGTCTCAGTCTTGCTGTGGTTGTCTCAGTCTTGTTGTGGTTGTCTCAGTCTTGCTGTGGTTGTCTCCGTCTTGCTGTGGTTGTCTCAGTCTTGCTGTGGTTGTCTCAGTCTTGCTGTGGTTGTCTCAGTCTTGCTGTGGATGTCTCAGTCTTGCTGTGGTTGTCTCAGTCTTGCTGTGGTTGTCTCAGTCTTGCTGTGGTTGTCTCAGTCTTGCTGTGGTTGTCTCAGTCTTGCTGTGGTTGTCTCAGTCTTGCTGTGGTTGTCTCAGTCTTGCTGTGGTTGTCTCAGTCTTGCTGTGGTTGTCTCAGTCTTGCTGTGGTTGTCTCAGTCTTGCTGTGGTTGTCTCAGTCTTGCTGTGGTTGTCTCAGTCTTGCTGTGGTTGTCTCAGTCTTGCTGTGGTTGTCTCAGTCTTGCTGTGGTTGTCTCAGTCTCTCTCAGTCGTGGTGTGGTTGTCTCAGTCTTGCTGTGGTTGTCTCAGTCTTGCTGTGGTTGTCTCAGTCTTGCTGTGGTTGTCTCAGTCTTGCTGTGGTTGTCTCAGTCTTGCTGTGGTTGTCTCAGTCTTGCTGTGGTTGTCTCAGTCTTGTTGTGGTTGTCTCAGTCTTGCTGTGGTTGTCTCAGTCTTGCTGTGGTTGTCTCAGTCTTGCTGTGGTTGTCTCAGTCTTGTTGTGGTTGTCTCAGTCTTGCTGTGGTTGTCTCAGTCTTGCTGTGGTTGTCTCAGTCTTGCTGTGGTTGTCTCAGTCTTGCTGTGGTTGTCTCAGTCTTGCTGTGGTTGTCTCAGTCTTGCTGTGGTTGTCTCAGTCTTGCTGTGGTTGTCTCAGTCTTGTTGTGGTTGTCTCAGTCTTGCTGTGGTTGTCTCAGTCTTGCTGTGGTTGTCTCAGTCTTGCTGTGGTTGTCTCAGTCTTGCTGTGGTTGTCTCAGTCTTGTTGTGGTTGTCTCAGTATTGCTGTGGTTGTCTCAGTCTTGCTGTGGTTGTCTCAGTCTTGCTGTGGTTGTCTCAGTCTTGTTGTGGCTCTCTCAGTCTTGCTGTGGTTGTCTCAGTCTTGTTGTGGTTGTCTCAGTCTTGCTGTGGTTGTCTCAGTCTTGTTGTGGTTGTCTCAGTCTTGCTGTGGTTGTCTCCGTCTTGCTGTGGTTGTCTCAGTCTTGCTGTGGTTGTCTCAGTCTTGTTGTGGTTGTCTCAGTCTTGCTGTGGTTGTCTCAGTCTTGCTGTGGTTGTCTCAGTCTTGCTGTGGTTGTCTCAGTCTTGCTGTGGTTGTCTCAGTCTTGCTGTGGTTGTCTCAGTCTTGCTGTGGTTGTCTCAGTCTTGCTGTGGTTGTCTCAGTCTTGCTGTGGATGTCTCAGTCTTGCTGTGGTTGTCTCAGTCTTGTTCAGAAGGAAGTGAGGGAACACTGCAATAAGGAGTGATGAAGGATATGCCTACACAAATAATGCGCACAAATGACGACGTTTCGGTCAGACTTAGACCATTTACAAGCTACCATTGTGACTTGTCAATGGTCCAAGTGGGATCGAAACGTAGTCATAAACTTCTCTCTCCTATTTGCGGGTTATTTATGTACTGCTGCCACTTTCGATTCTCTGGTCATAAGGAGACTCAGACAAGACAGTGTCAGTGCAGTGAGGACTCACGACAGTGTCAGTGCAGTGAGGACTCACGACAGTGTCAGTGTAGTGAGGACTCACGACAGTGTCAGTGTAGTGAGGACTCACGACAGTGTCAGTGTAGTGAGGACTCACGACAGTGTCAGTGTAGTGAGGACTCACGACAGTATCAGTGTAGTGAGGACTCACGACAGTGTCAGTGTATTGAGGACTCATGACAATGTCAGTGCAGTGAGGACTCACGACAGTGTCAGTGCAGTGAGGACTCACGACAGTATCAGTGTAGTGAGGACTCACGACAGTGTCAGTGTAGTGAGGACCCACGACAGTATCAGTGTAGTGAGGACTCACGACATTGTCAGTGTAGTGAGGACCCACGACAGTATCAGTGTAGTGAGGACTCACGACAGTGTCGGTGTAGTGAGGACCCACGACAGTATCAGTGTAGTGAGGACTCACGACAGTATCAGTGTAGTGAGGACTCACGACATTGTCAGTGCAGTGAGGGCTCACGACAGTGTCAGTGCAGTGAGGGCTCACGACAGTATCAGTGTAGTGAGGACTCACGACAGTGTCAGTGCAGTGAGGACTCACGACAGTATCAGTGTAGTGAGGACTCACGACAGTGTCAGTGCAGTGAGGGCTCACGACAGTATCAGTGTAGTGAGGACCCACGACAGTATCAATGTAGTGAGGACCCACGACAGTATCAGTGTAGTGAGGACCCACGACAGTATCAGTGTAGTGAGGACCCACGACAGTATCAGTGTAGTGAGGACCCACGACAGTATCAGTGTAGTGAGGACCCACGACAGTATCAGTGTAGTGAGGACCCACGACAGTATCAGTGTAGTGAGGACCCACGACAGTATCAGTGTAGTGAGGACCCACGACAGTATCAGTGTAGTGAGGACCCACGACAGTATCAGTGTAGTGAGGACCCACGACAGTATCAGTGTAGTGAGGACCCACGACAGTATCAGTGTAGTGAGGACCCACGACAGCGTCAGTGTAGTGAGGACTCACGACAGTATCAGTGTAGTGAGGACTCACGACAGTATCAGTGTAGTGAGGACTCACGACAGTATCAGTGTAGTGAGGACTCACGACAGTATCAGTGTAGTGAGGACTCACGACAGTGTCAGTGTAGTGAGGACTCACGACAGTATCAGTGTAGTGAGGACTCACGACAGTGTCAGTGTAGTGAGGACTCACGACAGTGTCAGTGTAGTGAGGACCCACGACAGTGTCAGTGTAGTGAGGACCCACGACAGTGTCAGTGTAGTGAGGACCCACGACAGTGACCTGAGGTCTTAGTTGTCTCGACACTAACCCAGTGAATCGTAACATTCTCTCCCCCCTTCCCCGTCTCCCAGGCACACTTCTATCGTTGTTTTTCCATCATTTCAAGAGGTCATGTTACGCTAACCTCTTTTCCCTAAATGACTTAGTAAGATGTTTTCTTGTTCACACTCCAACAGCGCAGTAAATCACGATAACCACTCTTCTTCACGACTCACGAAATCGTAATGTTACTATTGCAAACAAATGACAGTGTTTAGAAATGTAACTATTTGTAGGTCTGGTCTAGGACCAGACCTCGGGGAACACAGTGTGACTTTGTAAATGGTTCAAGTCGGACCGAAACCTCGTTGCTCCAGTCACGGTATTGTGACTCTTTCTTCCTTAATATTCATTTACCTACCACATCTATGTCTAGCCTGAATACAGACTTCTTTTTTTATTATTGTAAGTGTCTACCTGGAGAAGGTTTCGTGGGTCAACGCCCCCGCGGACCGGTTTGTAACCAGGCCTCATGGTGGATCAAGGCCTGATCAACCAGGCTCTAGCTGTTGGCTGTAAAATGTGTCTGTCAAATGTCGGCATTAATTACAAAGCTTTATGCCGTACTGCACAGGAGGGTCGTCTTTGTACTGCACAGGAGGGTCGTCTTTGTACTGCACAGGAGGGTCGTCATTGTACTGCACAGGAGGGTCGTCTTTGTACTGCACAGGAGGGTCGTCATTGTACTGCACAGGAGGGTCGTCATTGTACTGCACAGGAGGATCGTCATTGTACTGCACAGGAGGGTCGTCATTGTACTGCACAGGAGGGTCGTCATTGTACTCCACAGGAGGGTCGTCATTGTACTGCACAGGAGGGTCGTCATTGTACTGCACAGGAGGGTCGTCATTGTACTGCACAGGAGGGTCGTCATTGTACTGCACAGGAGGGTCGTCATTGTACTGCACAGGAGGGTCGTCATTGTACTGCACAGGAGGGTCGTCATTGTACTGCACAGGAGGGTCGTCATTGTACTGCACAGGAGGGTCGTCATTGTACTGCACAGGAGGGTCGTCATTGTACTGCACAGGAGGGTCGTCATTGTACTGCACAGGAGGGTCGTCATTGTACTGCACAGGAGGGTCGTCATTGTACTGCACAGGAGGGTCGTCATTGTACTGCACAGGAGGGTCGTCATTGTACTGCACAGGAGGATCGTCATTGTACTGCACAGGAGGGTCGTCATTGTACTGCACAGGAGGGTCGTCTTTGTACTGCACAGGAGGGTCGTCTTTGTACTGCACAGGAGGGTCGTCATTGTACTGCACAGGAGGGTCGTCTTTGTACTGCACAGGAGGGTCGTCATTGTACTACACAGGAGGGTCGTCACTTTATTGTACACCTCTGGTAGGTAAGATAATTAGTCAGGAAACAAGACAAGTGTTTCCTGACGCGGGTCTCAGTCATATGATGACCCGCCACTGGAGTTTATGGTCATCTGACCGTGACCTTCCACTGGCTTACCCGTCCACTTCTTTAAAAATTAAGGATATAAAATATAACTGACCTTGGTATGCGCCTTGGTAACAGATACCGACAAATCGGTTTAGAAAGACACATGAGCAAACACCACGACATATTAGAAAACGTTTCGGTCCTGGGACCTTGATCATTTATGTGATCAAGGTCCCAGGACCGAAACGTTTTCTAATAAATATGTTCAGTCTGAAATAGTTTGTGTGATGTGAAAAGTCTGGGGGTAATTTCTTTAATCTGTCCAGATAATTTTTTCTGCCTTTCATCCCCAGCTGATGTGGAGTTTACTGTCCTAACAACGATTATCAATGATTAGTTTTGAACTGTTTAAGGTAACGTTCTAACAATATTTTCTACGATCAGTTTGTAACGTTCTAGATAACGTACTAATACGCTTCTCTACTATCAGTTTGTAACGTTCTAGATAACGTACAAACAATCTTCTCTACTATCAGTTTGTAACGTTCTAGATAACGTACAAACAATCTTCTCTACTATCAGTTTGTAACGTTCTAGATAACGTACAAACAATCTTCTCTACTATCAGTTTGTAACGTTCTAGATAACGTACAAACAATCTTCTCTACTATCAGTTTGTAACGTTCTAGATAACGTACAAACAATCTTCTCTACTATCAGTTTGTAACGTTCTAGATAACGTACAAACAATCTTCTCTACTATCAGTTTGTAACGTTCTAGATAACGTACAAACAATCTTCTCTACTATCAGTTTGTAACGTTCTAGATAACGTACTAACTAGTTTCTCTACGATCAGTTTGTAACGTTCTAGGTAACGTACTAACTAGTTTCTCTACGATCAGTTTGTAACGTTCACACAGACACGTTGTTACCACACGAACACCTCGACATTCGTATTTATTCCACAATTAATATTTCATTTCGTTCTGGAATTCGTCTTGTGACTCTTTTTATAAAGATTATTGACATTGTCGAAAACGTCAACATCCCTGATGTAGATTACGTTACGCATTGTTCCAGCTTCTGTCAAGCTTACAACCTGATTCATCTTCTTGACACACTGTCCCTCTCCCCACCCAGGGTGTGGCACTATCATTCCCCATAGCATGGCACTCTTTCCCAGAGCATGGTACTGTTTTACGGAGCGTAGCACTTTTTCCTCATAGCGTGGCACTCTTTCCCAGAGCGTGGCACTCTTTCCCAGAGCATGGTACTGTTTCACGGAGCGTAGCACTTTTTCCTCATTGCGTGGCACTGTTTCCCAGAGCGTGGCACTCTTTTTGCAGAGCGCGGCACCCTTTCCCAATAGCGTGGCACTCTTTCCCAGAGCGTGACACTCTTTCCCAGAGTGTGGCACTCTTTCTCAGAGTGTGGCACTCTTTCCTATAGCGGGGCCCTCTTCCCAATAGCGTGGCACTCTTTCCTCATAGCGTGGCACTCTTTCCCAGAGAGTGGCACTCTTTCTCCAGAGCGTGGCACCCTTTCTCCATAGCGTGACACTCTTTCCCAGAGCGTGGCAAATGTTATGTCCTACTATAGAGGAGCCACAGCAACTGCAGTGCTGCCTGTTGCAAGGATCAGCCACAGCAGCTGCAGTGCTGCCTGTTGCAAGGATCAGCCACAGCAGCTGCAGTGCTGCCTGTTGCAAGGATCAGCCACAGCAGCTGCAGTGCTGCCTGTTGCAAGGATCAGCCACAGCAGCTGCAGTAACAAATACCGAGAAGTGGTTGAAATCGAGCAAACACTAGGACATATTTTTTTAGAAAACGATTCAGCCTTTGGACCTTAATAAAAGTTATCAAGATAGCAGAACCGAAACGTGTTTTAATATTTTTTATTTATTTATTAACAAATCGGCCATTTCCCACCAAGGCAGGGTGGCCCGAAAAAGAAAAACTTTCACCATCATTCGCTCCATCACTGTCTTTCCAGAGGTGCACTCACACTACAGGTATAAAACTGCAACATTAACACCCTCCTTCAGAGGACAGACACTGTTCTTCCCATCTCCAGGACTCAAGTCCGGCCTGCCGGCTTTCTTGAATCCCTTCATAAATGTTACCTTGCTAACACTCCAACAGCACGTCAAGTATTAAAAACCATTTGTCTCCATTCGCTATTATCTAACACGTTCACGCATGCCTGCTGGAAGTCCAAGCCCCTCGCACACAAAACCTCCTTTACCCCGTCCCTCCAACCATTCCTAGGCTGACCTCTACCCCGAATTCCCTCCACTACAGATTTATACACTCTCGAAGTCTTTCTATTTTGTTCCAATCTCTCTACATGTCCAAACCACCTCAACAACCCCTTCTCAGCCCTCTGGATAATAGTTTTGGTAATCCCGCATTTCCTAATTTCCAAACTACGAATTCTCTGCATTATTTTCACTCCACACACTGCCCTCAGAAACGACATCTCCACTGCCTCCATCCTTCTCCTTGTTGCAACATTCACCACCCATGCTTCACACCCATATAAGAGTGTTGGTATAACTATACTCTCATACATTCCCTTCTTTGCTTCCATGGACAAAGTTCTTTGTCTCCACAGACTCCTAAGTGCACCACTCACCTTTTTCCTCTCGTCAATTCTATGATTCACCTCATCTTTCATAGACCCACCTGTTGACACATCCACTCCTAAATATCTGAATGCATTCACCTCCTCCACATTCTCTCCCTCCAACCTGATATCCAGTCTTTCGTTACCTATTTTTTTGTTATCCTTATCACCTTACTCTTTCCTATATTTACTTTCAATTTCCTTCCTTTGCATATTCCACCAACCTATGCAACTTATCTGCAGAATCTCCCAAAAGCACTGTGTCATCAGCAAAGAGCAACTATGAAAATTCCCACTTTGTGTTAGATTCTTTTCCTTTTAATCCCAAAACCTCTTGCAAAACACCCGAGCATTCACTTCTCTTACAACCCAATCTATAAATATACTGAAGAATGGTGACATAAGACATCCTTGTCTAAGGCCTACTTTTACTGGGAAATAATCTCCCTCTCTCCTATATACTCTAACCTGAGCCTCACTATCCTCGTAAAAGCGTTTCACTGCTTTAAATAACCTACCTCCTATTCCATACATCTGCAACATTTGCCACACTGCCCCCCTATCCAACATGTCATACGCCTTTTCTAAATCCATAAATGCCACAAAAACCTTTTTACCCCTAAGTAAATACTGTTCACTTATATGCTTCACTGTAAACACCTGGTCCACACACCCCCTACCCTTCCTAAAGCCTCCTTGTTCATCTGCTATCCTATTCTCTGTCTAACTCTTAATTCTTTCAATAATAACTCTACCATACACTTTCCCAGGTATACTCAACAGACTTATTCTCCTATAATTTCTACATTCTCTTTTGTCTCCTTTGCCTTTATACAAAGGAACTATGCATGCTCTCTGCCACTCCCTAGGTACCTTACCCCTTTCCCTACATTTAATAAATGTGTCCAATTTTTTGATAGTGTATCCTTTTTTACACTGCATAAGATCGGCCAGGGTACAGGTGTGCCCTTCTACTGGCCTCGGTAAAATAAATAATTTTATGCGCACAGCGCAGAGATGCGATCTTCTCATGTGTGCCTCACGTTATCATCGGCCTTGTGGGAGCCCCACAGTTGTGACGCTACAACACACTCGTCAAGGAGTGAGCAGTGTTGAAATCAGCGTCACATGCTACACAAGTGTTCTGGGTTGCTGATAACCAAACTTATACCACCTGCAAAATTGCACCGGAAAGAGAACGCACGGCTTTACATACAGGTTTCCCCACCTAAGATCTACTGTACGGGGAACGATTTGGTTGGATGAACGTGAGGACCATTTAGTTGTTCACGCGAACACCAATCACCCTACTAAACTTGATGTGGTTTGCCGGTAGTGTTCCAGCCTGGGTGTTGTCCAGTTTGTGATCCGGCGACTCACCCTACTTTCTACTACTTCCACTACCAGCCTTACAGTACTACCACTACTTCTTTTCTTTCCTCTTTTGGTCCCATCCCTGTCCACTCACCTTCCTGGTAAGCCTACGAACCACCACAACCACGTCAGGAGTCAGAAGCTAAATGTCCCCCTCCTCCTCATGCTCCAGGTTGCTGGAAAAGATTCCACGACTCTGGTATATAGCCGCTGGCGAACACGCTGGGAGGACATGGGCCTACGCAAGTCTAGAATTTTTGATGAATTAGACACTTGTGCAACATTTGGGTATCTTTGTTGTGGAAACGTTTTCCCAACTAGTGGCTGCCTAGGTTCAATATTGGACTGAGGAAGCCACTGGTTGGCGAAACGTTTCGACAAGAAAGATATCCAAGTGTTCCACAAGTGTCTAATTCATCAATCTGTCAGTTCTCTGAACCAGAAATCTGCATTTCAGAAATTTTGATCACCAGATTGTCTTCCCAGATCTAGTGTTATGTTAGGCTCCAAGATCTCTCCATACTACAGCTAACTCTTCAGACTTATCAGTATTTTAGCCCAGCCAGAGTTGGCTCGCAACATACTTGGGCAGGTTGCCCTTTTCGAATTTACGTTTGATGGCCTGTGAGCGGTAGATGGAAACACTCTTCAAGTAAACAACGTAAAGGCAATGAGCATCAAACCACTGAGTCGATGAACATAAACAACGGCAGTCTTTGTTTCAGCCTACCTGGAGCTCGTTCTGAAGGTCAATGCTCCCATGGCCCAGTCCTTGACCAGACCTTGTGGGTCAGGGACTTATAAGCCACGAACCACAGCCCGGCTAAGTAATGAAACCACAACATAAGCCACGAACCACAGCCCGGCTAAGTAATGAAACCACAACATAAGCCACGAACCACAGCCCGGCTAAGTAATGAAACCACAACCGAGAAGCTGACGTGATATATATGCAAGGGGCGGGGTCCATTTCTCTGGGGCTGGAGTGGTTGCATTAGCCAATTTGATTGAGAGGGTCATTGATGACTTGTCTAGGACTTTAAACTGATAGATTATAAAGATATGGGTGTTTGCGGGGAACAATCAAGCAGTGGTACCAGGGTTGAAAACAGCAGATATTGCCAGGATACCCCAGAGATATGTTTAAAAGATAATATTCAAAATAAAGTTGCTAGTAAAGGCAAAACAGTTGTTGAAATTTAAATTTAAATGTTTATTTCTCTGTAAAGATTACAATATGAGAAGTTTTTACAAAGTAGAAGTGATGCAAGGAGGGAAGAGTATATGGAGAAAAAGAGAGAGGTTAAGAGAGTGGTGAAGCAATGTAAAAAGAGAGCAAATGAGAGAGTGGGTGAGATGTTATCAACAAATTTTGTTGAAAATAAGAAAAAGTTTTGGAGTGAGATTAACAAGTTAAGAAAGCCTAGAGAACAAATGGATTTGTCAGTTAAAAATAGGAGAGGAGAGTTATTAAATGGAGAGTTAGAGGTACTGGGAAGATGGAGGGAATATTTTGAGGAATTGTTAAATGTTGATGAAGATAGGGAAGCTGGGAAGATGGAGGGAATATTTTGAGGAATTGTTAAATGTTGATGAAGATAGGGAAGCTGTGATTTCGTGTATAGGGCAAGGAGGAATAACATCTTGTAGGAGTGAGGAAGAGCCAGTTGTGAGTGTGGGGGAAATTCGTGAGGCAGTAGGTAAAATGAAAGGGGGTAAGGCAGCCGGGATTGATGGGATGAAGATAGAAATGTTAAAAGCAATGTGTGGTTTGAATATAATGCAGAGAATTCGTAGTCTGGAAGTTAGGAGGAGGTGCGGGATTACCAAAACTGTTGTCCAGAGGGCTGAGGAAGGGTTGTTGAGGTGGTTCGGACATGTAGAGAGAATGGAGCGAAACAATGACTTCAAGAGTGTATCAGTCTGTAGTGGAAGGAAGGCGGGATAGGGGTCGGCCTAGGAAAGGTTGGAGGGAGGGGGTAAAGGAGGTTTTGTGTGCGAGGGGCTTGGACTTCCAGCGGGCATGCATGAGCGTGTTTGATAGGAGTGAATGGAGACAAATGGTTTTTAATACTTGACGTGTTGTTGGAGTGTGAGCAAAGTAACATTTATGAAGGGGTTCAGGGAAACCGGCAGGCCGGACTTGAGTCCTGGAGATGGGAAGTACAGTGCCTGCACTCTGAAGGAGGGGTGTTAATGTTGCAGTTTAAAAACTGTAGTGTAAAGCACCCTTCTGGCAAGACAGTGATGGAGTGAATGATGGTGAAAGTTTTTCTTTTTTGGGCCACCCTGCCTTGGTGGGAATCGGCCGGTGTGATAATAATAATTAATAATAATATTATAGCATATTAATTACAAAGAAGGCTAGGCATGCTAGGCATGCCTAGCATGCCTAGGCATTTCGAGATGGTAGAGGGCAACGAGTGACTAGATATAAGATACATGAGCTAAGATTACTTGCGAGTGCAAGTAATATAGATATTATTGCTATAACGGAGACCTGGTTCAATACTCAAATAACACGCACATAGAAGAGACGAGCTTACGACGACGTTTCGGTCCGACTTGGACAATTTACAAAGTCACATTAAGAGAATGGAGAGGAGGAAGTATATATACGCCAGCAGACATTGACGGGAACAAGAGAGGTTGTGGTGGAGGCAGTAATAGTAGTAGTGGAGTCAGTCGAATACTAAGAAAAGCACTGCAAGGGAGCTAGGCGCCCACAAGGGAGCTAGGAGCCCACAAGGGAGCTAGGAGCCCACAAGGGAGCTAGGAGCCCACAAGGGAGCTAGGGGCACACAAGGGAGCTAGGAGCCCACAAGGGAGCTAGGAGCCCACAAGGGAGCTAGGAGCCCACAAGGGAGCTAGGGGCACACAAGGGAGCTAGGGGCACACAAGGGAGCTAGGAGCCCACAAGGGAGCTTGGGGCACACAAGGGAGCTAGGGGCCCACAAGAGAGCTAGGGACCCACAAGGGAGCTAGAGGCCCACAAGGGAGCTAGGAGCCCACAAGGGAGCTAGGGGCACACAAGGGAGCTAGGGGCACAAGGGGGAGCTAGGAGCCCACAAGGGAGCTTGGGGCACACAAGGGAGCTAGGGGCCCAAAAGGGAGCTAGGAGCCCACAAGGGAGCTAGGAGCCCACAAGGGAGCTAGGAGCCCACAAGGGAGCTAGGGGCACACAAGGGAGCTAGTGGGACACAAGGGAGCTAGGGGCCCACAAGAGAGCTAGGGGCCCACAAGGGAGCTAGGAGCCCACAAGGGAGCTAGGGGCACACAAGGGAGCTAGGAGCCCACAAGGGAGCAAGGGGCACACAAGGGAGCTAGTGGGACACAAGGGAGCTAGGGGCCCACAAGAGAGCTAGGGGCCCACAAGGGAGCTAGAGGCCCACAAGGGAGCTAGGAGCCCACAAGGGAGCTAGGTGCCCACAAGGGAGCTAGGGGCCCACAAGGGAGCTAGGAGCCCACAAGGGAGCTTGGGGCACACAAGGGAGCTAGGGGCCCACAAGAGAGCTAGGGACCCACAAGGGAGCTAGAGGCCCACAAGGGAATTAGGAGCCCACAATGGAGCTAGGGGCCCACTAGGGAGCTAGGGGCCCACAAGGGAGCTAGGAGCCCACAAGGGAGCTAGGGCACACAAGGGAGCTAGGGGCCCACAAGGGAGCTAGAAGCCCACAAGGGAGCTAGGGGCCCACAAGGGAGCTAGGAGCCCAGAAGGGAGCTAGGGGCCCACAAGGGAGCTAGGAGCCCACAAGGAAGATAGGAGCCCACAAGGGAGCTAGGAGCCCACAAGGAAGCTAGGAGCCCACAAGGGAGCTAGGGGCCCACAAGGAAGCTAGGAGCCCACAAGGGAGCTAGGGGCCCACAAGGGAGCTAGGAGCCCACAAGGGAGCTAGGGGCCCATAAGGAAGCTAGGGGCCCACAAGGAAGCTAGGAGCCCACAAAAAAGCTAGGAGCCCACAAGGAAGCTAGGAGCCCACAAGGAAGCTAGGAGCCCACAGGGAAGCTAGGAGCCCACAAGGGAGCTAGGAGCCCACATGGGAGCTAGGAGCTCACAAGGAAGCTAGGAGCCCACAAGGGAGCTAGGAGCCCACAAGGAAGCTAAGAGCCCACAAGGAAGCTAGGAGCCCACAAGGGAGCTAGGGGCCCACAAGGAAGCTAGGAGATCACAAGGAAGCTAGGAGCCCACAAGGAAGCTAGGTGCCCACAAGGAAGCTAGGAGCTCACAAGGAAGCTAGGAGCCCACAAGGGAGCTAGGAGCCCACAAGGAAGCTAGGAGCCCACAAGGAAGCTAGGAGCCCACAAGGGAGCTAGGGGCCCACAAGGAAGCTAGGAGACCACAAGGAAGCTAGGAGCCCACAAGGAAGCTAGGTGCCCACAAGGAAGCTAGGAGCTCACAAGGAAGCTAGGAGCCCACAAGGGAGCTAGGAGCCCACAAGGGAGCTAGGAGCCCACAAGGGAGCTAGGAGCCCACAAGGGAGCTAAGGGCACACAAGGGAGCTAGGGGGACACAAGGGAGCTAGGGGCCCACAAGAGAGCTAGGGGCCCACAAGGGAGCTAGAGGCCCACAAGGGAGCTAGGAGCCC
The DNA here is from genome assembly GCF_038502225.1 of Cherax quadricarinatus. Lineage (NCBI taxonomy): Eukaryota > Metazoa > Arthropoda > Malacostraca > Decapoda > Parastacidae > Cherax > Cherax quadricarinatus. The sequence goes on along the minus strand of NC_091343.1, from coordinate 8,131,678 downwards.
ACAATGGAGCTAGTGGCCCACAAGGGAGCTAGGGGCCCACAAGGGAGCTAGGAGCCCACAAGGGAGCTTGGGGCACACAAGGGAGCTAGGGGCCCACAAGAGAGCTAGGGGCCCACAAGGGAGCTAGAGGCCTAAAAGGGAGCTAGGAGCCCACAATGGAGCTAGGGGCTCACAAGGGCGCTAGGGGCCCACAAGGGAGCTAGGAGCCCACAAGGGAGCTAGGGCACACAAGGGAGCTAGGGGTCCACAAGGGAGCTAGAAGCCCACAAGGGAGCTAGGGGCCCACAAGGGAGCTAGGAGCCCAGAAGGGAGCTAGGGGCCCACAAGGGAGCTAGGAGCCCACAAGGGAGCTAGGAGCCCACAAGGGAGCTAGGAGCCCACAAGGGAGCTAGGAGCCCACAAGGGAGCTAGGGGCCCACAAGGAAGCTAGGAGCCCACAATGGAGCTTGGGGCCCATAAGGAAGCTAGGGGCCCACAAAGAAGCTAGGAGCCCACAAGGGAGCTTGGGGCCCACAAGGAAGCTAGGAGCCCACAAGGGAGCTTGGGGCCCACAAGGAAGCTAGGAGCCCACAAGGGAGCTAGGGGCCCAAAAGGAAGCTAGGAGCCCACAAGGGAGCTAGGAGCCCACAAGGAACCTAGGAGCCCACAAGGGAGCTAGGGGCCCACAAGGAAGCTAGAAACCCACAAGGGAGCTAGGAGCCCACAAAGAAGCTAGGAGCCCACAAGGAAGCTAGGAGCCCACAAGGAAGCTAGGAGCCCACAAGAAAGCTAGGAGCCCACAAGGGAGCTAGGAGCCCATATGGGAGCTAGGGACCCACAAGGAAGCTAGGACCCCACAAGGGAGCTAGGGGCCCACAAGGGAGCTAGGGGACCACAAGGAAGCTAGGAGCCCACAAGGAAGCTAGGAGCCCACAAGGAAGCTAGGAGCCCACAAGGAAGCTAGGAGCCCACAAGGGAGCTAGGAGCCCGCAAGGGAGCTACGGGCCCACAAGGAAGCTAGGAGCCCACAAGGAAGCTAGGAGCCCACAAGGAAGCTAGGAGCCCACAAGGAAGCGAGGAGCCCACAAGGGAGCTAGGGGCCCACAAGGGAGCTAGGGGACCACAAGGAAGCTAGGAGCCCACAAGGGAGCTAGGGGTCCGCAAGGGAGCTAGGAGCCCACAAGGGAGCTAGGGGCCCACAAGGGAGCTAGGAGCCCACAAGGGAGCTAGGAGCCCACAAGGGAGCTAGGAGCCCACAAGGGAGCTAGGAGCCCACAAGGGAGCTAGCGGCCCACAAGGAAGCTAGGAACCCACAAGGGAGCTAGGAGCCCACAAAGGGAGCTAGGAGCCCACAAGGGAGCTAGCGGCCCACAAGGAAGCTAGGAGCCCACAAGGGAGCTAGAGGCCCATAAGAAATCTTGGGACCCACAAAGAAGCTAGGAGCCCACAAGGGAGCTTGGGGCCCACAAGGAAGCTAGGGGCCCACAAGGGAGCTAGGAGCCCACAAGGGAACTAGGAGCCCACAAGGGAGCTAGGGGCCCATAAGGAAGCTAGAGGCCCACAAAGAAGCTAGGAACCCACAAGGGAGCTAGGGGCCCACAAGGAAGCTAGGAGCCCACAAGGGAGCTAGGGGCCCACAAGGAAGCTAGGAGCCCACAAAGGAGCTAGGGGCCCACAAGGAAGCTAGGAGCCCACAAAAGAGCTAGGGGCCCACAAGGAAGCTAGGAGCCCACAAGGGAGCCAGGGGCCTACAAGGAAGCTAGAAGCCCACAAGTGAGCTAGGAGCCCACAAGGAAGCTAGGAGCTCACAAGGAAGCTAGGAGCCCACAAGGAAGCTAGGAGCCCACAAGGAAGCTAGGAGCCCACAAGGGAGCTAGGAGCCCACATGGGAGCTAGGAGCCCACAAGGAAGCTAGGAGCCCACACGGGAGTTATGAGCCCACAAGGAAGCTAGGAGCCCACAAGGAAGCTAGGAGCCCACAAGGGAGCTAGAGGCCCACAAGGAAGCTAGGAGCCCACAAGGAAGCTAGGAGCCCACAAGGAAGCTAGGAGCCCACAAGGAAGCTAGGAGCCCACAAGGAAGCTAGGAGCCCACAAGGGAGCTAGGAGCCCACAAGGGAGCTAGGGGCCCACAAGGAAGCTAGGAACCCACAAGGGAGCTAGGAGCCCACAAGGAAGCTAGGAGCCCACAAGGAAGCTAGGAGCCCACAAGGGAGCTAGGGGCCCACAAGGAAGCTAGGAGCCCACAAGGGAGCTAGGGGCCCACAAGGAAGCTAGAAGCCCACAAGGGAGCTAGGAGCCCACAAGGAAGCTAGGAGCCCACAAGGGAGCTAGGAGCCCACAAGGGAGCTAGGGGCCCACAAGGAACTAGGATCCCACAAGGAAGCTAGGGGCCCACAAGGAAGCTAGGAGCCCACAAGGGAGCTAACAGCCCATAAGGGAGCTAGGAGCCCACAAGGGAGCTAGGGGCCCACAAGGAAGCTAGGAGCCCACAAGGAAGCTAGGGGCCCACAAGGAAGCTAGGAGCCCACAAGGGAGCTAGGGGCCCACAAGGGAGCTAGGGGCCCACAAGGAAGCTAGGAGCCCACAAGGAAGCTAGGAGCCCACAAGGGAGCTAGGGGCCCACAAGAAAGCTAGGAGCCCACAAGGAAGCTAGGAGCCCACAAGGAAGCTAGGAGCCCACAAGGAAGCTAGGAGCTCACAAGGAAGCTAGGAGCCCACAAGGGAGCTAGGAGCCCACAAGGGAGCTAGGGGCCCACAAGGAAGCTAGGAACCAACAAGGGAGCTAGGAGCCCACAAGGAAGCTAGGAGCCCACAACGAAGCTAGGAGCCCACAAGGGAGCTAGGGGCCCACAAGGAAGCTAGGAGCCCACAAGGGAGCTAGGGGCCCACAAGGAAGCTAGAAGCCCACAAGGGAGCTAGGAGCCCACAAGGAAGCTAGGAGCCCACAAGGGAGCTAGGAGCCCACAAGGGAGCTAGGGGCCCACAAGGAAGCTAGGAGCCCACAAGGGAGCTAGGAGCCCACAAGGGAGCTAGGAGCCCACAAGGGAGCTAGGGGCCCACAAGGAAGCTAGGAGCCCACAAGGAAGCTAGGGGCCCACAAGGAAGCTAGGAGCCCACAAGGGAGCTAGGGGCCCACAAGGGAGCTAGGGGCCCACAAGGAAGCTAGGAGCCCACAAGGGAGCTAGGGGCCCACAAGGGAGCTAGGAGCCCACAAGGGAGCTAGGAGCCCACAAGGGAGCTAGGGGCCCACAAGGAAGCTAGGAGCCCACAAGGGAGCTAGGGGCCCACAAGAGAGCTAAGGGCCCACAGAGGGTAGGAGCAAGAACACAGAGGGGAGAAAAATAATAATAAAGGACAAATACTCAAATACCCTTTCCATTCTGTTAGTGTGACTTTGTAAGTGGTCCAAGTCAGACCGAAACGTCGTCGTGAGCTCCTCTCTTCTATGTGCGGGTTATATGTGTATTATTCCAGTCATGTATTGTGCCTTTTTTCGTTATTTAGTCCTGGTTCAACTTGAAAGATAGAGAAATACCTTCTGAAATATACAGGGTTATAAACTATTCCACACTGATAGGGTCAACAGGAAGGGTGGTGGAGTGGCGATATATGTCAGAGATAATTTAAACTGATAAATTAGACACATGTGCAACTCTTGGGTATCTTTATTGAGGAAACGTTTCGCCACACAGTGGCTTCATCAGTCCATACGTAGGAGAAACTTGAAGAACAGGAGGAGAATGAGGTAATCAGTCCCTCAACCTTGAGTCGATGTGTTCAGTCCATCAATCTTGAGTAGAATACGGCATATGAGCAGAGAAGCAGCTTATAAACCGTGTGGCAGGAGAGGTGCAGCAGTCATAGGTGGTGTCACATTTGTTCAATGTTGAAGTAGGTCGTGCCCAAGAATTAGGCAAGCGAAGAATTCCTAAGTATTAAGATCCCAAGAAGTTGCAGTGTCTGACAGGTTTGTAGATGAATGGTTCAGAGAACCGACATGTTGATAAATTAGACACATGTGCAACTCTTGGGTATCTTTATTGAGGAAACGTTTCGCCACACAGTGGCTTCATCAGTCCATACGTAGGAGAAACTTGAAGAACAGGAGGAGAATGAGGTAATCAATCCCTCAACCTTGAGTCGATGTGTTCAGTCCATCAATCTTGGGATCTTAATACTTAGGAATTCTTCGCTTGCCTAATTCTTGGGCACGACCTACTTCCACATTGAACATATGTGACACCACCTATGACTGCTGCACCTCTCCTGCCACACGGTTTATAAGCTGCTTCTCCGCTCATATGGCGTATTCTATTCAAGATTGATGGACTGAACACATCGACTCAAGGTTGAGGGACTGATTACCTCATTCTCCTCCTGTTCTTCAAGTTTCTCCTACGTATGGACTGATGAAGCCACTGTGTGGCGAAACGTTTCCTCAATAAAGATACCCAAGAGTTGCACATGTGTCTAATTTATCAACATGTCGGTTCTCTGAACCATTCATCTACAAATAATTTAAACTGTTGTGTTAGACAAGATATAAGATTAGAAACATCGGACACAGACTCTGTTTAGCTAAAGTTTTTCGAAGGTCATGACAAATTAATTTTGGGTGTGATTTATAGGCCCCCCAAACCTTGCTAGGGAGTGCAGAAAGCTGCTGTGGGACGATTTTCATAAGGCATCTAGATATAAAAATGTTGAGTTAATGGGAGATTTTTAACTTTAGACAAACTGATTGGTACAATGTGACAAGAAATCTTGAGTCTAGTGACTTTCTTGATATGGTTCAAGATTGCTTTTTAAAACAGTTTGTGACAAAACCAACTAGAGGAAACAATCTGCTTGACTTGGTTCGTGCCAACAAAGAATCACTAATTAATAATCCTGAGGTTAGTGATGAACTTGGAGAAAGCGATCACAAATCACTAAGTTCAATATATCATAATTACCCAGGTAACTGCAATCAAGTGTCTGTCCCAGACTTCCACTTGGCCGACTTCAGGGGACTGAGAAATTACCAGGGTGGGCTAAGTTGGGATGACCTGACTATGGATCAGGTTGGTAGTGTTGGTTGTCATTATGACTTTTTTCAGAGCATAGTCCTAGCTGCCCAAACAACTTTTGTTCCGAGTAGGGAAATTAAATCTAACAAAAATGACCACAAATGGATAAACAATAGATTAAATCTTCTCATTGCTCAAAAGAGAGGCATATATAGGCGTATCAAAAGAGGGGATGGGCAGTTAAGAGATCAATATATTCAGTTAAAGAGAGATACAAAAAAGGGAATAAGAAAAGCATAAAGGGATTACGAGGCTAAAGTCGCAAGAGATTCGAAGACAGACAAACCCAAAAGGGTTCTTTCAGGTATACAGAAGTAAGATTAAGGACAAGATAGGCCCACTTAAAAGTAACTCAGGTCAGATCACTGACAGTGATGAGGAATGTGTGAACTTTTCAACACTTACTTTCTCTCAGTTTTTACTCAGGAAGATACTAGCAAAATTTCTGAAATAATAAATTATGTAGAGCAGGACGATATTAAACTATGCACGATTGGGGTAACTAGTGACATGGTAATGAGACAAATAGAGAAATTAAAACCTAACAAATCCCCAGGTCCTGATGAACTGTTTGCAAGGGTGTTAAAGGAATGTAAAGAGGAACTCAGCATACCTTTCGCTAATCTTTTCAATATATAACTACAAACTGGCATAGTGCCTAATAAGTGGAAAATGGCAAATGTAATACCTACTTACAAGGCAGGTGACAGGTCCTAAGTTTCGAACTATGGACAGTAAGCCTTACCTCCATAGTGGGAAAATTTATGAAGTCAATAATTGCCGAGGCAATTCGTAGCCATCTTGAAAGGCATGAACTGATTAATGAATCTTAGCACGGTTTTACAAAGGGGCGTTCCATATCAGAAGCTGCTGAGGAAACTTAAAGCACATGGAATAGAAGGAAAATTTTTTTCCTGGGTTGATGCATGATTGACAAATAGGCAGCAGAAAGTTTGCATAAATGGGGAGAAATCAGAACGGGGTACGTCACAAGCGGTGTTCCACAAGGGTCAGTGTTGGGCCTCTTATTGTTCACAATTTACATAAACGACATAGATAAGGTCAGTGGTCAGTCGTCACGTGAGGTCACAGACCCTGAGCTGCTTTGGGGATTAGCGTGGACGGTTACAAAGCATGGCTTGCTTCTGCAGTGTTTTAAAAACTGAGTTTGGAGAGTTGAAGGAGGAGGTCTTGCTTCTCCAGGAGGAGATTAGGAGGCTGAAGGTCCACCTCAATGGGCCTGGGAGAGTGTGTGAGGTGGTTGGAGATGTGGGGAATGAGGCTTCTAGCAGTGAGGTGCAGTCTGTCTCTCACTGTGAGGAGGCTGTAGGTGGGGAGGTAGCAACGGGTACCAGCAGTGAGGTGCAGCCCAGCACCTGCTACAAGTGGCGAGTTGTTCACAGTAATGGGAGGCGCATCAGAGTAAGGAAAGTTAAGAGTGAAGATCTGAAGGTAGGAAATCGCTTCTCTGTTCTCCAGGATGAATGTACTTCAGTGGCCAGTGAAGGTAAGGGTACTACTGCCCCTGCTAATGAAGGTAAGCGCATTCTTGTGGTTGGTGACTCTCAGGTAAGATATGTTGACCGTGCTTTTTGTAATAGGAATAAGAAGATGAGAGATAGAGTGTGCTTCCCTGGAGCTGGTGTTGGGGACATTGTCAACAGACTGGATAATATCATGTCAGGTAATGGGAACAAGCCCATTATCTGTCTCAGTGCTGGTGGAAATGATATTGGGAAGGGTAGGAGAGAAGAGCTGCTAGATAAGTACAGGTCAGCTATAGATTTCATTAAGTCTAAGGGAGGGATCCCAATCATATGTAGCATCTTGCCTAGAAGGGGAGTAGGAAATGAATGGTTGTCTAGAGCAATTGGTGTAAATTGCTGGCTAGACAGATACTGCAAGGAACTTGCAATCCCATTCATTGACAACTGGAACAACTTTTATGGCAAACATGATATGTATGCAAGGGATGGGGTTCATCTCTCTGGGGCAGGGGTGGTAGCACTTGCAGACTCGATTGAGAAGGCCATTGGTGAAATGCCTATGATTTTAAACTGATGGAAGATAGAGGTATGGGTGTGTGTGGGAAACAAGCAGGTTGCAACACTAGGGTTGGAAACAGTAAATGTATAAAAGGCATTCAGCATGAAGTTATAAATAAAGACAATAGAACAGGTCAGAAAACAAAGGGGGACAGCAGAGGGCAGCAAGGGACTAGCTCCCTTAAGGTTTACTATACTAATAGCAGGAGTGTTAGAAATAAGATAGATGAGCTAAGATTAATTGCAAGTGCAGGAAACATAGATATTATTGCTATAACAGAGACCTGGCTCAATCTGAAAGATAGAGAGATGCCATCTGAATGTCACATACAAGGCTATAAATTATTCCACACTGACAGGGTCAACAGGAAAGGTGGTGGAGTAGCGATGTATGTCAGAGACAATTTAAATTGTTGTGTTAGACAAGATATTAAATTAGAAGCGTCAGCCACTGAATCTGTTTGGTTACAGCTTCTCGAGGGCCGAGAAAAACTAATTTTGGGTGTGATTTACAGGGCCCCAAATCTTGATAGGGAGTGCAGTAAACTTCTATGGGACGAAATTCGTAAGGCATCTACATACGAAAATGTTGTGCTAATGGGAGACTTCAACTATAGACAGATTGACTGGAGCAATTTGACAGGAAATTTAGAGTCGGGTGACTTTCTTGATACGATCCAGGATTGTTTTTTAAAACAGTTTGTGACAGAGCCAACTAGGGGAAATAACCTCCTTGACTTGGTTCTTGCCAGTAGGGAAACACAAATTAATAATCTTGAGGTTAATGATGAGCTTGGGGAGAGTGATCACAAATCACTCAGTTTTAACATATCATGGAATTCCCCTAATAATGGCAATCAAGTCTCCGTCCCTGACTTTCGCTTGGCTGATTTCATAGGACTGAAAAATTACTTAGGTGGGCTGAACTGGAATGACCTGACTAGGGGTCAGGTAGGTGGTGATGGTTGCCGATATGATGCTTTCCAGGGCATAGTTCTAGCTGCTCAGTCAAATTATGTTCCAAATAGGGAAATCAGATCAAACAAAAATGATCCTAAATGGATGAACAATAGATTAAAATATCTGATTGGTCAAAAGAGAGGCATATATAGGCAAATCAAAAGAGGAGAGGGGCAATTAAGAAATCGATATATTCAGTTAAAGAGAGAAATAAAAAAGGGAATTAGAAAAGCAAAAAGAGATTATGAGGTTAAAGTTGCAAGAGAATCGAAGACTAACCCAAAAGGATTCTTTCAGGTATACAGAAGTAAGATCAGGGACAAGATAGGCCCACTCAAAAGTTCCTCGGGTCAGCTCACTGACAGTGATAAGGAAATGTGTAGAATTTTTAACACATACTTCCTCTCAGTTTTTACACAGGAGGATACCAGTGATATTCCAGTAATGATAAATTATGTAGAACAGGACGATAATAAACTGTGCACTATTAGGGTCACAAGTGACATGGTCCTTAGGCAAATAGATAAATTAAAACCTAACAAATCCCCAGGCCCTGATGAACTGTATGCAAGGGTTCTAAAGGAATGTAAAGAGGAGCTTAGCACACCTTTGGCTAATCTTTTCAACATATCACTACAAACTGGCATGGTGCCAGATAAGTGGAAAATGGCAAATGTGATACCTATTTTCAAAACAGGTGACAGGTCCTTAGCTTCGAACTATAGACCAATAAGCCTAACCTCCATAGTGGGAAAATTTATGGAATCAATAATTGCCGAGGCAGTTCGTAGCCACCTTGAAAAGCATAAATTAATCAACGAATCTCAGCATGGTTTTACAAAGGGACGTTCCTGCCTTACGAATTTATTAACTTTTTTCACTAAGGTATTTGAGGAGGTAGATCATGGTAACGAATATGATATTGTGTATATGGACTTCAGTAAGGCTTTTGACAGGGTCCCACATCAGAGACTATTGAGGAAAATTAAAGCACATGGAATAGGAGGAGAAATTTTTTCCTGGATAGAGGCATGGTTGACAAATAGGCAGCAGAGAGTTTGCATAAATGGGGAGAAATCAGAGTGGGGAAGCGTCACGAGCGGTGTTCCACAGGGGTCAGTGTTGGGCCCCCTGCTGTTCACAATCTACATAAACGACATAGATGAGGGCATAAAGAGCGACATCGGCAAGTTTGCCGATGACACCAAAATAGGCCGTCGAATTCATTCTGACGAGGACATTCGAGCACTCCAGGAAGATTTGAATAGACTGATGCAGTGGTCGGAGAAGTGGCAGATGCAGTTTAATATAGACAAATGCAAAGTTCTAAATGTTGGACAGGACAATAACCATGCCACATATAAACTAAATAATGTAGATCTTAATATTACGGATTGCGAAAAAGATTTAGGAGTTCTGGTTAGCAGTAATCTGAAACCAAGACAACAGTGCATAAGTGTTCGCAATAAAGCTAATAGAATCCTTGGCTTCATATCAAGAAGCATAAATAATAGGAGTCCTCAGGTTGTTCTTCAACTCTATACATCCTTGGTTAGGCCTCATTTAGATTATGCTGCACAGTTTTGGTCACCGTATTACAGAATGGATATAAATTCTCTGGAAAATGTACAAAGGAGGATGACAAAGATGATCCCATGTATCAGAAACCTTCCCTATGAGGATAGACTAAGGGCCCTGAAACTGCACTCTCTAGAAAGACGTAGAATTAGGGGGGATATGATTGAGGTTTATAAGTGGAAGACAGGAATAAATAAAGGGGATGTAAATAGTGTGCTGAAAATATCTAGCCTAGACAGGACTCGCAGCAATGGTTTTAAGTTGGAAAAATTCAGATTCAGGAGGGATATAGGAAAGTACTGGTTTGGTAATAGAGTTGTGGATGAGTGGAACAAACTCCCAAGTACCGTTATAGAGGCCAGAACGTTGTGTAGCTTTAAAAATAGGTTGGATAAATACATGAGTAGATGTGGGTGGGTGTGAGTTAGACCTGATAGCTTGTGCTAACAGGTCGGTTGCCGTGTTCCTCCCTTAAGTCAGTGTGACCTGACCTGACTAGGTTGGGTGCATTGGCTTAAGCCGGTAGGGACTTGGACCTGCCTCGCATGGGCCAGTGGGCCTTCTGCAGTGTTCCTTCGTTCTTATGTTCTTATGTTCTTAAAGAGCGACATAAGCAAATTTGCTGATGACACTAAAATAGGCCGTCCAATTCATTCTAATGAGGACACTAGAGCACTCCAGGATGATTTGAATAGACTGATGCAATGGTCGGACAAGTGACAGATGCAGTTTAATATAGACAAATGCAAAGTTCTAAACATTGGACAGGAAAATAACCATGTCACATATAAACTAAATAATATAGATCTTAATATTACTGATTGCAAGAAGGATTTAGGAGTTCTGGTTAGCAGTAATCTAAAACCAAGACAACAGTGTTTGCAATAAAGCTAACAGAATTCTTGGCTTCATATTAAGAAGTATAAATAATGGAAGTCCTCAGGTTGTTCAACTCTTATATCCTTGGTTTGGCATCATTTAGACTATGCTGCTCAGTTCTGGTCACCGTATTACAGAGTATATATAAATGCTCTGGAAAACGTACAAAAGAGGATGACAAAGTTGATCCCATGTATCAGAAATCTTCCCTGTGAAGATAGACTGAGGGCCCTGAATCTGCACTCTCTAGAAAAGCATAGAATTAGGGATGATATGATTGAAGTGTATACATGGAAAACGTGAATTAATAAAGATGTAAATAGCGTGCTAAAACCATCTAGCATAGACAGGACTCGCAGCAATGGTTTTAAGTTGGAAAAATTCAGATTCAGGAAGGATATAGGAAAGTACTGGTTTGGTAATAGAGTTGTGGATGAGTGGAACAAACTCCTGAGTACCGTCATAGAAGCTAAGATGTGTAGTTTTAAAAATAGGCTCGATAAATACATGAGTGGGTGTGGGTGGGTCTGAGTTGGACCTGACTAGCTTGTGCTACTAGATCAGCTGCAGTGTTCCTTCCTTAAGTGAATATGACTTGACCTGACTAGGTTAGGGCGTTGGCCTAAGCCGGTAGGAGTATTGGACCTACCTGGCATGGGCCAGTAGGCCTGCTGCAGTGTTTCTTATTTCTTATGTAACCCACCACTGGGCTGGTCACTCTGTCGCTTTCAAAAACTAGGCCGGGAGCAGTGCCAGAGCCAGCAACAGTGAATATTGCAAGCTTGCATCTGCTTCTATGAATCTAGGTCGCTGCTATGGAGTATGTCCGTGCTGGAGTTCTCTGAATCATGAGCCAGTATCAAGACGCCTTGAATCAAGAGTCAGTATCAAGACGCTTAGAATCAAGTCAGTATCAAGGCACCTGGAATCAATAGTCAGTATCAAGGTACCTTGAAACAAGAGCCAGTATAAAACCACCTATAATCAAGAGCCAGTATCAAGGCATCCAGAATCAAGGTATCTCGATTCAAGATCCCGTATCAAGGCACCTTGAATCAAGAGTCAGTATCAAGGAACTTTGCATCAAGAACCAGTATCAAGACACCTAGAACCAAGAGTCAGTATCAAGGCACCTTGAATCAAGAGTCAGTATCAAGGCACCTTGAATCAAGAGCCAGTATCAAGGCACCTTGAATCAAGAGCCAGTATCAAGGCACCTTGAATCAAGAGCCAGTATCATGGTACCCTTCTTCAGCAGAAAAGAACAGCATGAGCCAAGAATGCTTTAATCATCCTTTTCTTCAACGAGAATTTACAACACGTAAACTAGAAATAAAAACTAGAAGGGGTTTCAGGAGGCTTCAGTTCGTCATGAAGCCAGGGGGAAGAGGGAGGGGAGAGGTCTGTTTGCATCCTTCAGACACTTCAGGAATCTGTTATCGGACACATATGCCATTAAATCAATGATGGAAAATCCTGGTGTCAGAGGATGGTGCCCTAGCTCCACCAGACGTTTATTTCCTCAGTATAATGCATGAATGTGATGCCTGCGTAACACTTGGGATACCCTCATTGTGGAGACGTTTTGCCCATCAGTGGTTTTATCATGTCAAAGGAGAATGATAAAAACCTTGGTAATAGATACTCACAAGTTGAATTTGAAAGACACGATAGCAAACACTAGGACATATTTATCTGAAAACCTTTCGGTCCCAGGACCGAAACGTGTCTTTCCCCTACGGAGAATAATCCTGGAGATTATAGAAAACTTGAAGAGGTAGTCTGAGGCGATCAGTACCTCAGCTTTAGTGAACAAAAATTTATGTGGCATTTAATCATAAATTTATTAAAAATCGAGGTTCAAAAAACTTGCTACAATATCCAAATAGACTAATTATTCCTCTCTTTGTCACGATACATAAAGTCTTACAAAAAGAAAAATTACTGTTTGAGGTGGACAGGGGAGTGACCATCTCAGACACGAATTTTTCCAAGGTTGATGGACTGATTACATCAACTCTTTTTCATTACTGCTGCTCCTCTTGTATTTAACTGAAGAAGTCTACTGTGTAGGCGAAACGTTTCATCAATAAAGATACCCAATTGTTGGAAATATAAACACTTAAGCAGTATAATGTGACCCTTTATTGACAACGTTTCGCCCATATAGTGGGGTTTTTCAAGTCACAACCAGATCTGTTTGTGACTTGATAAAGCTCACTGTGTGGGCGAAACGTTGTCAAGAAAGGATCACATTATACTGCTTAAGTGTTTATATTTCCATTGTGTCGGTATTTTATACCATTTTAAACAATAAACTGACTTGTCACAGAAACAAAAAATTGAACCTTGACAACAAGTCACAGACATGTCTTAAGTAAGGATATCCTGTTCTCCCAGCGCTCCAGACACGGGAAGTGTGTCTCCATAACAGCATTATCTACAGCGTGCTGCCTCTCCAGTACTCACTATCTTTTTTTTCTGTTTGGTCAAATGCTGTGATCTTGTATGTGTTCCGTCAAAGCAGCATGAGTATGTGTGGGTTGCTTTAAGATTGGTTTCTTGGTTTCTGTGATATAAACCGGAGAGCAAGAGAGATATGACTAGTATGGGCAGTACGAGAACTGGAGTCGCAGCGCGTCAGGAAGGAATTCATTCAGTGGAAATAAATGTGGACACCTGGCCAGCTAACCCTCCTAGTATAGTTTATTCCTAAACATTTAAAACTATGGAAAAAAGTTCTCTAGGTCAAGCAGCACGTGTTATTATTATTATTATTATTATTATTATTATTATTATTATTATTATTATTATTATTATTATTATTATTATTATTATTATTGTTGTTGTTGTTCACGAATAATTTGGAACTCATGAACATTATCAAAAATGTAATCTAAGATGTTTATTTATTACTAAATGATAGTAACTTCAGTTCTACCGGTAAGGAAGCCTTTGAAACTGGCGTAGCAAGTGCATCCGTGCTGGAATACTTGACGATATCCTCACTGCCCTACTGAAGTCTTCCAGCTCAGACTGACAGATTTCCACACCTTGTACGTGCCCCATCCTGCGTGGTGGAAAATAGCAGAGAATCATAGCTAGCTTTTGTTCCCACTGTGTAACTGTCATATAGATTAGGGTAGCAGCACACTGCCTGTGTACCCAGTTTTGATTATAATAACAAAAAACTGTTTTGAACTCGAAAAATTTGTGTGTTGCGTTGGTACTAGGAAAGCAAACATGGAACAGTCAAACACTAGCTGGGAAGCCAACCTGAACACTACGATCCACTGCACAGAACAGTTGATTATAGAAAACTTGAGTCTATAAAATATGCTTCACCGAGACAAAGAAAATACATCAAACATATAAAAGGTAACACAGGAGGCGCTAGACGGAGGATGGTACATGAAAACTTACAAACAGGGAAACCTTTCCAACCCCCCCCCCCAAAAAAAAAAAATAGGGAACCCTCTCTTCCCTCAAAAAAAGAATAAATAGGGGACCTTCTCCCCCATCAAAAAAGGAAAAAAGAAAAATAGGAAACCCCCTGCCCCACAAAGAAACAAGGAACCCTCTACCCCCAAAAATGAACAAATAGGAAACCCTCTCCCTCCCAAAAATAGGAAACCCTCTCCTCATCAAAAAAGAACAGAGAACTCTCCTTCCCCCCCCCCCAAAAAAAAAAAAAATCACCTGCAGATTAAATACAAAAAACTCGAAGCATCAGTTTTAGCTGACACTTCTGTTCACGACAGTGCAGTATACAGGAGAGTTGAAGACCTTGGTAGTTGAAGAAGTAACCGGCTACCTGCCCTTATACCCAGCACGTGATCCTCATACCTCAGGCAACCTGCCCTTATACCCAGCACGTGATCCTCATACCTCAGGCCACCTGCCCTTATACCCAGCACGTGATCCTCATACATCAGGTGTAATACTCATAAACGTAAAATACCACTAGGTAGGCACTCAGTGCAGGGCTATTGAGGAGAAAGTTAGTGAGGCGAGACCCAAGAGGCAGTAAACCTGTGAACACTTCCTCCACACGCGACGCCGCTCTGCTACAGCAAAACAGAACAGTGAAGCCTATCACGACCCAGGAACTAAGTAATAATCTGAGTGTCAATACTTATGTCATGGTGGTGTAGTTGTAGAGGTATAGGATATTGTTACTTGCTGGATAATAATTTCTTGTTGACATAAGTCAACAAGTCTTGCTGACACAAGTTACACTGTTGTTGACACAAGTCAACAACAGTGTGAAATCTAAATCTGCCAAAAATCCAACGGATATATATATGTATATAGTATATATATATATATATATATATATATATATATATATATATATATATATATATATATATATATATATATATATATATATATATATATATATATATATATATATATATATATCATCATTATCATTGTATATCATTATCATTATTGTATATCATTATCAATATACTGTATATCATTATCATATTCACTCCCTGGGTTGCACCAGCACCTGCATCAACACCTGCACCAACACCTGCATCAGTGGATACGTCCAGGATACCACCTTAGCATGTACACTCGGGAAGTACACAGAAACAATACCAGTTTCTTGTCTTGCATTCTTCAGGTGAGCAGACCGTGAACTGAGGAGTGGCCTGGCTAGCTGGTTGGCTGGTTAATGGGGCTTAAAGCCTATCGATTAAACGAGGGTCATTAGGGCTGCGTATAACATGGTCACCCCTACTAAGGATTACTTTAATCCCTAAAATGGGGATTAAAATAAATTCTTAGCTTATATACACTGAGAGACATACACCTCTCGGTGTATGCAGTCTCGCTGCCAGACGTAGGCGGAGAGGACACAACACACCTCCACCGAGGAAAGAGAAATTACGAGAAGTGAGATACTGATAAGAATGTAGAAGGGACAAAGGCAGGACACAGGAGAACAAAGAATAATCTGGACATCACCCAGCCAGGTCACGGTGACCTAGTCGAGGTCATTACCCAGCCAGGTCATGGTGACCTAGTCGAGGTCATTACCCAGCCAGGTCATGGTGACCTGGACGAGGTCATCACCCAGCCAGGTCACGGTGACCTAAACGAGGTTACCATCTAGCCAGATCACAGTGACCTGGTTGAGGTTACCATCCAGCCAGGTCACAATGACCTAAACGAGGTCACTACCCAGCCAGGTCACAGTGACCTGATTCGAGACGGACCTACAGATCCGTCTCAAATCCAGCCTACCCAACATTGTCCACCTGACTCTCCAAACTATATATACTCACGTACTCTTTACCCAGACAGATCCGTTTGTGACTTGATAAAGTCCAATGTGTGGGCGAAACGTAGTCAGTAAAGGATTTTTTCATTGTGCCTGTATTTTATTCCATTTATCTCCATAGTTTAGAGAATGTGAAGAAAGCGTGAGTCAGAGTACCAAGATGTTTGGGAGAGAATGTTAGATGCTAATGTAGAAAATATATTTTGAGGGCCGTGTAACACCCAATTTCTTTATATGGGATGTAAACGGTTTAGAAAACCAACAAGTTGAAGAATGAGACACGTTTGATGAAGTCATTGGCTGGCAAAACGTTTCTTCAATAAAGATTCCAAAATGTTGCACAGGTGTCTCATTTTACAATTTCTTTATAAGTGTCGAACAGATTGTGAGCTCCATCTTTGTAAGCAGGAGACAAAAGTTCAACATAACCATTTGAAACTTTGCGATGCTTTTAAATCTAATACAATGAAGGTTCATGCAAGTCACCGTCCTTCATGACCTTCCTTCTTTAATTTCACAGCACTGACATTAAGCCGAGCTTATGTGCAGAGGTGACTGGAAAATCTTTGGATCAGCTAATGGATCACACTGACACTGCTCGTTCCTGACTCCTGTACTGCTCTTCGCTGTCAGTCACCTCTAATGTAATGATCTACACCAGCATGGCTGTTCTATAAGCATAAGAAACAGCAGTATCTGGTGAATTCTCCTTGCATGTCCATTAACATATTAGTGACTTTGATATCTCCACAGATATTCCATTTACGAGTGCATCGTCTGCGTCGAGGATATCCCTTCAAGAAAGAACTTGAAGATTAAGATACATGTGTAACAGCTGGGTATTTTTGTTGATGAAACGTTTCGCCTACAGAGTAGGCTTCTCCAGCCAAATACAGAGGCAGCAGGTGTCGTTATTTTATGTCATCTTCAACAATACTGTCAGACACTGCAGCACAACGGTATCTTGGTACAGATGACATCTTCCATTCTTCATCGCGTATGTACTAGCTGTGAGTGAGAAAAGCGGGATTCCAGTTAGATTTGCCTTCTTGCTTCCACTAGTGGATCTCGTCTCTTACAACGTCTTCGAGATCTTCCGCCTCACATTTGACAGCATTTAAGACTCCGTTCTCGCATTACATCTTCATATCGTTCCAGACCATGGAACTGAATTCTTCTCCAGGCTGAGGGACTGACTACCTCAAAAGCTTTTTCTTCAAGGTTGATGGACTGACTACATCATCTTTATTTCACCTGTCTTCATCTTCAACTTGTCGGTATTTTATACCATTATCAACAAGAGAGAACTCATCACGGATATTCTACTGACTAATGCTGTAATGATCTACATCGAGCATTTCCCTTCAAGAAATAACTTGAAATGATGGATTCAAATTGGATAAGTTTAGATTTAGAAGGAATATAGGAAAGTATTGGTTTGGAAATAGTATAGTCGATGAGTAGAACAGTCTACCTTCAGTACCCTGGTGATGGACCAGGTGATTCACCTCCTTCAGTACCCTGGTGATGGACCAGGTGCTTCAGCACCTTCAGTACCCTGGTGATGGACCAGGTGCTTCAGCTCCTTCAGTACCCTGGTGATGGACCAGGTGCTTCAGTTCCTTCAGTACCCTGGTGATGGACCAGGTGCTTCAGCTCCTTCAGTACCCTGGTGATGGACCAGGTGCATCAGTTCCTTCAGTACCCTGGTGATGGACCAGGTGCATCAGCTCCTTCAGTACCCTGGTGATGGACCAGGTGCATCAGTTCCTTCAGTACCCTGGTGATGGACCAGGTGCTTCAGTTCCTTCAGTACCCTGGTGATGGACCAGGTGCTTCAGCTCCTTCAGTACCCTGGTGATGGACCAGGTGCATCAGTTCCTTCAGTACCCTGGTGATGGACCAGGTGCATCAGCTCCTTCAGTACCCTGGTGATGGACCAGGTGCATCAGTTCCTTCAGTACCCTGGTGATGGACCAGGTGCTTCAGTTCCTTCAGTACCCTGGTGATGGACCAGGTGCATCAGCTCCTTCAGTACCCTGGTGATGGACCAGGTGCTTCAGTTCCTTCAGTACCCTGGTGATGGACCAGGTGCATCAGCTCCTTCAGTACCCTGGTGATGGACCAGGTGCATCAGTTCCTTCAGTACCCTGGTGATGGACCAGGTGCATCAGCTCCTTCAGTACCCTGGTGATGGACCAGGTGCATCAGCTCCTTCAGTACCCTGGTGATGGACCAGGTGCATCAGTTCCTTCAGTACCCTGGTGATGGACCAGGTGCTTCAGTTCCTTCAGTACCCTGGTGATGGACCAGGTGCATCAGTTCCTTCAGTACCCTGGTGATGGACCAGGTGCATCAGTTCCTTCAGTACCCTGGTGATGGACCAGGTGCATCAGTTCCTTCAGTACCCTGGTGATGGACCAGGTGCATCAGTTCCTTCAGTACCCTGGTGATGGACCAGGTGCTTCAGTTCCTTCAGTACCCTGGTGATGGACCAGGTGCATCAGTTCCTTCAGTACCCTGGTGATGGACCAGGTGCATCAGTTCCTTCAGTACCCTGGTGATGGACCAGGTGCTTCAGCTCCTTCAGTACCCTGGTGATGGACCAGGTGCATCAGCTCCTTCAGTACCCTGGTGATGGACCAGGTGCTTCAGTTCCTTCAGTACCCTGGTGATGGACCAGGTGCTTCAGTTCCTTCAGTACCCTGGTGATGGACCAGGTGCTTCAGTTCCTTCAGTACCCTGGTGATGGACCAGGTGCATCAGTTCCTTCAGTACCCTGGTGATGGACCAGGTGCATCAGTTCCTTCAGTACCCTGGTGATGGACCAGGTGCTTCAGTTCCTTCAGTACCCTGGTGATGGACCAGGTGCTTCAGCTCCTTCAGTACCCTGGTGATGGACCAGGTGCTTCAGTTCCTTCAGTACCCTGGTGATGGACCAGGTGCTTCAGTTCCTTCAGTACCCTGGTGATGGACCAGGTGCTTCAGTTCCTTCAGTACCCTGGTGATGGACCAGGTGCATCAGCTCCTTCAGTACCCTGGTGATGGACCAGGTGCATCAGTTCCTTCAGTACCCTGGTGATGGACCAGGTGCTTCAGTTCCTTCAGTACCCTGGTGATGGACCAGGTGCATCAGCTCCTTCAGTACCCTGGTGATGGACCAGGTGCATCAGTTCCTTCAGTACCCTGGTGATGGACCAGGTGCTTCAGCTCCTTCAGTACCCTGGTGATGGACCAGGTGCATCAGCTCCTTCAGTACCCTGGTGATGGACCAGGTGCTTCAGTTCCTTCAGTACCCTGGTGATGGACCAGGTGCTTCAGTTCCTTCAGTACCCTGGTGATGGACCAGGTGCATCAGCTCCTTCAGTACCCTGGTGATGGACCAGGTGCATCAGTTCCTTCAGTACCCTGGTGATGGACCAGGTGCTTCAGTTCCTTCAGTACCCTGGTGATGGACCAGGTGCATCAGCTCCTTCAGTACCCTGGTGATGGACCAGGTGCATCAGTTCCTTCAGTACCCTGGTGATGGACCAGGTGCATCAGTTCCTTCAGTACCCTGGTGATGGACCAGGTGCTTCAGTTCCTTCAGTACCCTGGTGATGGACCAGGTGCATCAGTTCCTTCAGTACCCTGGTGATGGACCAGGTGCATCAGTTCCTTCAGTACCCTGGTGATGGACCAGGTGCTTCAGATCCTTCAGTACCCTGGTGATGGACCAGGTGCTTCAGCTCCTTCAGTACCCTGGTGATGGACCAGGTGCTTCAGCTCCTTCAGTACCCTGGTGATGGACCAGGTGCTTCAGCTCCTTCAGTACCCTGGTGATGGACCAGGTGCTTCAGCTCCTTCAGTACCCTGGTGATGGACCAGGTGCTTCAGTTCCTTCAGTACCCTGGTGATGGACCAGGTGCTTCAGTTCCTTCAGTACCCTGGTGATGGACCAGGTGCATCAGTTCCTTCAGTACCCTGGTGATGGACCAGGTGCTTCAGCTCCTTCAGTACCCTGGTGATGGACCAGGTGCTTCAGCTCCTTCAGTACCCTGGTGATGGACGAGGTGCATCAGTTCCTTCAGTACCCTGGTGATGGACCAGGTGCATCAGTTCCTTCAGTACCCTTGTGATGGACCAGGTGCTTCAGCTCCTTCAGTACCCTGGTGATGGACCAGGTGCTTCAGCTCCTTCAGTACCCTGGTGATGGACCAGGTGCATCAGCTCCTTCAGTACCCTGGTGATGGACCAGGTGCATCAGTTCCTTCAGTACCCTGGTGATGGACCAGGTGCTTCAGCTCCTTCAGTACCCTGGTGATGGACCAGGTGCTTCAGCTCCTTCAGTACCCTGGTGATGGACCAGGTGCATCAGTTCCTTCAGTACCCTGGTGATGGACCAGGTGCATCAGTTCCTTCAGTACCCTGGTGATGGACCAGGTGCATCAGTTCCTTCAGTACCCTGGTGATGGACCAGGTGCATCAGTTCCTTCAGTACCCTGGTGATGGACCAGGTGCATCAGTTCCTTCAGTACCCTGGTGATGGACCAGGTGCATCAGTTCCTTCAGTACCCTGGTGATGGACCAGGTGCATCAGTTCCTTCAGTACCCTGGTGATGGACCAGGTGCATCAGTTCCTTCAGTACCCTGGTGATGGACCAGGTGCATCAGTTCCTTCAGTACCCTGGTGATGGACCAGGTGCATCAGTTCCTTCAGTACCCTGGTGATGGACCAGGTGCATCAGTTCCTTCAGTACCCTGGTGATGGACCAGGTGCATCAGTTCCTTCAGTACCCTGGTGATGGACCAGGTGCATCAGTTCCTTCAGTACCCTGGTGATGGACCAGGTGCATCAGTTCCTTCAGTACCCTGGTGATGGACCAGGTGCATCAGTTCCTTCAGTACCCTGGTGATGGACCAGGTGCATCAGTTCCTTCAGTACCCTGGTGATGGACCAGGTGCATCAGCTCCTTCAGTACCCTGGTGATGGACCAGGTGCATCAGTTCCTTCAGTACCCTGGTGATGGACCAGGTGATTCAGCTTCTTCAGTACCCTGGTGATGGACCAGGTGATTCAGCTCCTTCAGTACCCTGGTGATGGACCAGGTGATTCAGCTCCTTTAGTACCCTGGCTATGGACCAGGTGCTTCAGCTCCTTCGGTACCTTGATGATGCACCAGGTGCTTCACCTCTTTAATAGTGCCCTGGTTTTCAAAGCTTATTCTATGAGTGGAGCTGAAAATGAGTTGGTCAAATATTTTTGTTTGTGGGTTTAGTTTTGGGTATGAGAAGCACTGCTTAGCATGAGCCAGTTGTCCTGCTGCAGTGTTCCTCCTTTCTTATGTTCTTAGTGGGGTCATAGAAGCTAAAACCTTAGGTAGGTTCAACTATTGGTTAGATAAATACATGAATGAGAGGGGTTGGACCTTAGTGGGACTTGCACATACATTAACAGGGTTATCAAGGCTTATTCCTTGAGGTTGGACAAATATTTTTGTTAATGGGTTTGGGTTTAAGAAAGACCTGCCTAGTATAGGTCAGTAGGACTGCTGCAGTGTTCCTCCTTTCTTATGTTCCTCTGAGGAATATTTTCAGGTCATTGCAAGTTTCCTTCAGATGGTCGAAGTGGGCAATCGCTCCTAGGGAGCGAAACGTTGCCACAATAAAATGTCGCACGAGTTGCACTTGTGTCCTTTTACCTAACTTATAATAGGGTTGACTGTAGTGCTT
Source organism: Cherax quadricarinatus (assembly GCF_038502225.1). Taxonomy (NCBI): domain Eukaryota; kingdom Metazoa; phylum Arthropoda; class Malacostraca; order Decapoda; family Parastacidae; genus Cherax; species Cherax quadricarinatus. Next base: position 8,110,158 of record NC_091343.1, on the reverse strand, counting down.
AGATAGTCAGTGTGAGGTTGCATCAGATACAGTGCAGTGTAGTTCCAGTGGATGAATGTATGATGAGCTGTCAGAGTTATTTACCTGGCTCGTATTAGACACTCAATTTACGTACCGTATATGATTTTTTTTTACAGTTGTAACTGCTCTAGATAAGACAGCTTGAAATGGTCTACCAGACCTCGGGGGCGTTGACCCCAGAACATCTAGGTAGACTTCAGGAACGTCTACTAATTTTTAATACATTTTCAATTAAGTGAATATAGGGGATTTTACTAATATATTGATCAGATGTTATATGGTATATTTTTATGGTATGGTAAGTATGTACAAGAATGGTATATAATACCGACAAATGAAAATCAGACACATGTGCGACATCTGGGTATCTTTATTTGTAGACATTTCACCAACCAGTGACTTATCAATACAGATTCTAGGACATAACTTGAAGACAGTAGAACTATATACAAAAGATGAGGTTGAGGGACTGATTACCTCATCTTCTGTACATAGTTCTACTGTCTTCAAGTTATGTCCTAGAATCTGTATTGATAAGCCACTGGTTGGCGAAACGTCTGCAATTAAAGATACCCAGATGTTGCACATGTGTCTAATTTTCATGGTAAGTATGGCTGGGAAGAGGCCTGGTCATGGACTGAGCTGCGGGGGCGTTGACCCCCGGAACACCTTCCACGAGCACACCCTCCACCTCCTACTTCTTCAAGAATTGTATGTAGGGAGTGACGTGCCCCCGTCCCCTTCCAGGGTGACCACCATTAACCTTCCTTCCAGGGTGACCACCATTAACTTTCCTTCCAGGGTGATCACCATTAACCTTCCTTCCAGGGTGACCACCATTAACCTTCCTTCCAGGGTGACCACCATTAACCTTCCTTCCAGGGTGACCACCATTAACCTTCCTTCCAGGGTGACCACCATTAACCTTCCTTCCAGGGTGACCACCATTAACTTTCCTTCCAGGGTGATCACCATTAACCTTCCTTCCAGGGTGACCACCATTAACCTTCCTTCCAGGGTGACCACCATTAACCTTCCTTCCAGGGTGACCACCATTAACCTTCCTTCCAGGGTGACCACCATTAACCTTCCTTCCAGGGTGACCACCATTAACTTTCCTTCCAGGGTGATCACCATTAACCTTCCTTCCAGGGTGACCACCATTAACCTTCCTTCCAGGGTGACCACCATTAACCTTCCTTCCAGGGTGACCACCTTCCTCACAGAGAAGCTGGCTGAGATTCATTTCTCATCCCCCCAGGGTGGAGCTTACATAGTTGCTAGCAGGGAGAATATTCTCCCCCTCCCTGGGTGATCAGTAGGAGTGTACATCCTCCCCTTCCCTACCAGGGTGATCCTGGCTTCATCTGCAACACAATCTCTTCTTGCTAGGCTTGATGGACGAGTGGCCTAGGGGTGGCCTAGGGGTGGCCTAGGGGTAGCCTTGGGGTGGCCTAGGGGTGGCCTAGGGGTGGCCTGGGAGAGGCCTTCTCCAGCTTTCTCTAATCATCCTTTTCCGTGCCTGGGGGATATCTAATTATCTTCTTGCTATGCAGCACGCTGGGGGAGGAGAGGAAGAAGACGAAGAGAAGGACAAAGAGGAAGAGAGAGCAGAGGACAAAGAGGAGGGAGAGCCTACTTATGACTAGTTTAGAGAGGTGTTCAATTCAGGGTCTACTTCCAACCTCAACATGTGACTGCCTGATCAACCAGGGTGTTGTTACTGGTAGCCCACTCACCTACAGTACCATCACAACCTGACTGATAACACACTTCTTGTCTGGTGTTCGCTAGAAGAATTCTATTCTTATCACGGCTCCCGAGACGATATTGGCTTTCACTGCCATTTTTCCTAAAATTATATTAAAAATCTGTAGTAGTATATAGTATGTACTAATGTTTTATATATATATATATATATATATATATATATATATATATATATATATATATATATATATATATATATATATATATATATATATATATATATATATATATATATATATATATATATATATATATATATATATATGTGCATTATGTGTCCAGAGTGCTGTTGGAACTCGCTGAACATAATCAAGAGATATTTTAAACAAGTGTGGATGGTACAAGTGTACTCTGCACCATCACTCTCCATGCGGTACACACACGGTACACACACGGTACACACACGGTACACACACGGTACACACACGGTACACACACGGTACACACACGGTACACACACGGTACAAACACGGTACACACACGGTACACACACGGTACACACACGGTACACACACGGTACACACACGGTACACACACGGTACACACACGGTACAAACACGGTACACACACGGTACACACACGGTACACACGCGGTACACACACGGTACAAACACGGTACAAACACGGTACACACAAAGTACAAACACGGTACAAACACGGTACACACACGGTACACACACAGTACAAACACGGTACAAACACGGTACACACAAAGTACAAACACGGTACACACACGGTACACACACGGCACACACGCGGTACACACACGGTACAAACACGGTACAAACACGGTACACACACAGTACAAACACGGTACAAACACGGTACACACACGGTACACTGGCGGTGGTAGCGGAACATAACTAGTGTAGTGCAGTGTAGATAAGTACTTTTCTGATTAATAAATACTTAAGATTGATTTTAGTTAAAGTTAGAAACCGTTGTTTAAAATGACCGATCAACAGGAGAGTATAAAACGGAAATACCAACAAGAAAACACTGTTTATTAAATACTCTCTTTTGTTGTTGGTAATATTGAACCTACAATGGGAGGACGATTTTGTTTTTACTGTTAAACGTGAAAAGTCTTATCTGTCATACAACCATCAGCCACTTTAAACCCAATAATTTAAAAATTTATCATTAATGTAAAAACCATAAAAAAAATGCCTCTGGATTTCCTCCTGAATCAGAAATGTGAAAAAATGAGATAATTTTTTTTTTAAATCTAATTTAGTCACTCCACAAAATAGCCTATTTTCCTTCTGTAAGCAGTGATTTGGCTAGTGAAGTCATGGAGGATTCGTAAAAAAAAGAATACATGTATTAGTAACGTGACAGCAATTCTTACTCGAGACAACTCAAAATTTAAACAAGCAATGGAACAAATTCCTATTTCCCGCCGCACTACTGAGAGACACATTTCTGGAATTGGTTCTACAATCATATGTTCACTGCAGAGTGATCTGACAAGCTGCGTTGCTTTCACCTTAATACTGGATGAATCTACAGACATTCAAGGTATCCCTCAACTATATTTGTTCACCATGTTACAAACAATGGAAATGTAAAAGAAGAATTCTTAGACCTGATAAGCTTAAAGTAAACAACAAAAGGTACTGACATCAAAAATGCACTTAACAAAGCTTTAGTAAATGCTTAACTACCATTGCATAAACTTGTTAGTATTGCAACAGACGGAGCACCAGCTGTGGTAGGTCCGGTAGCCCGGTGGCCTGGTGGCTAAAGCTCCCGCTTCACACACGGAGGGCCCGGGTTCGATTCCCGGTGGAAACATTTCGACACGTTTCCTTACACCTGTTGTCCTGTTCACCTAGCAGCAAATAGGTACCTGGGTGTTAGTCAAGCTGGCACTGGACAAGCACCTAAAGTCAGTTCCTGATCAGCCGGGCTGTGGCTCGTACGTTGGTTTGCGTGCAGCCAGCAGCAACAGCCTGGTTGATCAGGCTCTGATCCACCAGGAGGCCTGGTCACAGACCGGGCCGCGGGGGCGTTGACCCCCGAAACTCTCTCCAGGTAAACTCCAGACTGGTGTGGGTCGCATCCTGGGGGACAAGATTGAGGACCCCAATGGAAATAAGTTAGACAGTCCTCGATAACGCACTGACTTTCTTGGGTTATCCTGGGTGGCTAACCCTCCGGGGTTAAAAATCCGAACGAAATCTTATCTTATCTCTTAAAATACTGGTCTAGTTGGGTAACTGGCACATGATCACAGCAATCTTGAAGGTCTCTTTATCTATTGTATCATCCACCTTGAACATTGTATCATCCACCTTGAACATTGAATCATCCACCTTGAACATTGTATCTTCCACCTTGAACATTGTATCATCCACCTTGAACATTGTATCATCCACCTTGAACATTGTATCATCCACCTTGAACATTGTATCATCCACCTTGAACATTGTATCATCCACCTTGAACATTGTATCATCCACCTTGAACATTGTATCATCCACCTTGAACATTGTATCATCCACCTTGAACATTGTATCTTCCACCTTGAACATTGTATCATCCACCTTGAACATTGTATCATCCACCTTGAACATTGTATCATCCACCTTGAACATTGTATCATCCACCTTGAACATTGTATCATCCACCTTGAACATTGTATCATCCACCTTGAACATTGAATCATCCACCTTGAACATTGTATCATCCACCTTGAACATTGAATCATCCACCTTGAACATTGTATCTTCCACCTTGAACATTGTATCATCCACCTTGAACATTGTATCATCCACCTTGAACATTGTATCTTCCACCTTGAACATTGTATCATCCACCTTGAACATTGTATCATCCACCTTGAACATTGTATCTTCCACCTTGAACATTGAATCATCCACCTTGAACATTGTATCTTCCACATTGAACATTGTATCATCCACCTTGAACATTGTATCATCCACCTTGAACATTGTATCATCCACCTTGAACATTGTATCATCCACCTTGAAAACTGTGTCATCCACCTTGAACATTGTATCATCCACTTTGAAAATTGTATCATCCACCTTGAACATTGTATCATCCACCTTGAAAATTGTGTCATCCACCTTGAACATTGTATCATCCACTTTGAAAATTGTATCATCCACCTTGAACATTGTATCATCCACCTTGAAAATTGTGTCATCCACCTTGAACATTGTATCATCCACCTTGAAAATTGTGTCATCCACCTTGAACATTGTATCATCCACTTTGAAAATTGTATCATCCACCTTGAACATTGTATCATCCACCTTGAACATTGTATCATCCACCTTGAAAATTGTATCATCCACCTTGAACATTGTATCATCCACCTTGAACATTGCATCATCCACCTTGAACATTGTATCATCCACCTTGAAAATTGTATCATCCACCTCGAACATTGTATCATCCACCTTGAACATTGTATCTTCCACCTTGAACATTGCATCATCCACCTTGAACACTGTATCTTCCACCTTGAACATTGAATCATCCACCTTGAACATTGAATCATCCACCTTGAACATTGAATCATCCATCTTGAACATTGTATCATCCACCTTGAACATTGCATCATCCACCTTGAACATTGAATCATTCACCTTGAACATTGAATCATCCACCTTGAACATTGAATCATCCACCTTGAACATTGAATCATCCACCTTGAACATTGTATCATCCACCTTGAACATTGTATCATCCACCTTGAACATTGAATCATCCACCTTGAACATTGTATCATCCACCTTGAACATTGAATCATCCACCTTGAACATTGTATCATCCACCTTGAACATTGTATCATCCACCTTGAACATTGAATCATCCACCTTGAACATTGTATCATCCACCTTGAACATTGAATCATCCACCTTGAACATTGTATCATCCACCTTGAACATTGAATCATCCACCTTGAACATTGTATCATCCACCTTGAACATTGTATCTTCCACCTTGAACATTGAATCATCCACCTTGAACATTGAATCATCCACCTTGAACATTGAATCATCCACCTTGAACATTGTATCATCCACCTTGAACATTGTATCATCCACCTTGAACATTGAATCATCCACCTTGAACATTGTATCATCCACCTTGAACATTGAATCATCCACCTTGAACATTGTATCATCCACCTTGAACAATGAATCATCCACCTTGAACATTGTATCATCCACCTTGAACATTGTATCTTCCACCTTGAACATTGAATCATCCACCTTGAACATTGAATCATCCACCTTGAACATTGAATCATCCACCTTGAACATTGTATCATCCACCTTGAACATTGAATCATCCACCTTGAAAATTGTATCTTCCACCTTGAACATTGAATCATCCACCTTGAACATTGTATCATCCACCTTGAACATTGTATCTTCCACCTTGAACATTGAATCATCCACCTTGAACATTGAATCATCCACCTTGAACATTGAATCATCCACCTTGAACATTGTATCATCCACCTTGAACATTGTATCATCCACCTTGAACATTGAATCATCCACCTTGAACATTGTATCATTCACCTTGAACATTGTATCTTCCACCTTGAACATTGAATCATCTACCTTGAACATTAAATCATCCACCTTGAACATTGAATCATCCACCTTGAACATTGTATCTTCCACCTTGAACACTGAATCATCCACCTTGAACATTGAATCATCCACCTTGAACATTGAATCATCCACCTTGAACATTGAATCATCCACCTTGAACATTGAATCATCCACCTTGAACATTGTATCATCCACCTTGAACATTGTATCATCCACCTTGAACATTGAATCATCCACCTTGAACATTGTATCATCCACCTTGAACATTGAATCATCCACCTTGAACATTGTATCATCCACCTTGAACAATGAATCATCCACCTTGAACATTGTATCATCCACCTTGAACATTGTATCTTCCACCTTGAACATTGAATCATCCACCTTGAACATTGAATCATCCACCTTGAACATTGAATCATCCACCTTGAACATTGTATCATCCACCTTGAACATTGAATCATCCACCTTGAACATTGTATCTTCCACCTTGAACATTGAATCATCCACCTTGAACATTGTATCATCCACCTTGAACATTGTATCTTCCACCTTGAACATTGAATCATCCACCTTGAACATTGAATCATCCACCTTGAACATTGAATCATCCACCTTGAACATTGTATCATCCACCTTGAACATTGTATCATCCACCTTGAACATTGAATCATACACCTTGAACATTGTATCATTCACCTTGAACATTGAATCATCCACCTTGAACATTGTATCATCCACCTTGAACATTGTATCTTCCACCTTGAACATTGAATCATCCACCTTGAACATTGTATCATCCACCTTGAACATTGAATCATCCACCTTGAACATTGAATCATCCACCTTGAACATTGTATCATCCACCTTGAACATTGAATCATCCACCTTGAACATTGTATCATCCACCTTGAACATTGAATCATCCACCTTGAACATTGAATCATCCACCTTGAACATTGAATCATCCACCTTGAACATTGAATCATCCACCTTGAACATTGAATCCTCCACCTTGAACATTGTATCATCCACCTTGAACATTGTATCATCCACCTTGAACACTGAATCATCCACCTTGAACATTGTATCATCCACCTTGAACATTGAATCATCCACCTTGAACATTGAATCATCCACCTTGAACATTGAATCATCCACCTTGAACATTGAATCATCCACCTTGAACATTGAATCCTCCACCTTGAACATTGTATCATCCACCTTGAACATTGTATCATCCACCTTGAACACTGAATCATCCACCTTGAACATTGTATCATCCACCTTGAACATTGAATCATCCACCTTGAACATTGTATCATCCACCTTGAACATTGAATCATCCACCTTGAACATTGAATCATCCACCTTGAACATTGAATCATCCACCTTGAACATTGTATCTTCCACCTTGAACATTGAATCATCCACCTTGAACATTGAATCATCCACCTTGAACATTGAATCATCCACCTTGAACATTGTATCTTCCACCTTGAACATTGAATCATCCACCTTGAACATTGTATCATCCACCTTGAACATTGAATCATCCACCTTGAACATTGTATCATCCACCTTGAACATTGAATCATCCACCTTGAACATTGTATCATCCACCTTGAACATTGAATCATCCACCTTGAACATTGTATCATCCACCTTGAACATTGTATCTTCCACCTTGAACATTGAATCATCCACCTTGAACATTGAATCATCCACCTTGAACATTGAATCATCCATCTTGAACATTGTATCATCCACCTTGAACATTGAATCATCCACCTTGAACATTGTATCATCCACCTTGAACATTGTATCATCCACCTTGAACACTGTATCATCCACCTTGAACATTGTATCATCCACCTTGAACATTGAATCATCCACCTTGAACATTGTATCATCCACCTTGAACATTGTATCATCCACCTTGAACATTGAATCATCCACCTTGAACATTGTATCATTCACCTTGAACATTGTATCTTCCACCTTGAACATTGAATCATCCACCTTGAACATTGAATCATCCACCTTGAACATTGAATCATCCACCTTGAACATTGTATCTTCCACCTTGAACATTGAATCATCCACCTTGAACATTGAATCATCCACCTTGAACACTGTATCATCCACCTTGAACACTGTATCATCCACCTTGAACACTGTATCATCCACCTTGAACACTGTATCATCCACCTTGAACACTGTATCATCCACCTTGAACATTGTATCATCCACCTTGAACACTGTATCATCCACCTTGAACACTGTATCATCCACCTTGAACATTTAGTAAGTAAACACTTCAAGTTCAATAATGTCATAAATTACGTTTAAGAAATTGTGAATTTCGTTCGGATAAGTTCAAGAACACACGCTGAACTTTTAAATTTTACTGAGGAGCTGGAGCTTGAAGAACAGCCAAGTGACTTCATTCTCTTGAATAAGTCTGTTGCTCTTACTGAACCAATCATTGCTTTCATGAAAGAAAGGAAAAAGAAATATTCACAAATAGAAGATCACGAATAGATACAGGATCTGATGTTCTATACAGATGTAACGCAACACCTCCAATATTTAAATATGACATTTCAAGGAAGTAACAAATCTGATATCCAATCTTCCGTTACCTAAAATTTGGTTATCCTCATCACCTTACTCTTTCCTAAATTCAGTTATAATTTTCCTTCATAGTGCAGACATTGTACTTCCCATCTCTAGGTCTCAAGTCCAACCCTCAGTCCCTTCATAAATATTACCCTGCTCACACTCCAACAGCACGTCAAGTCCTAAAAACCACTTGCCTCCATTCGCTCCTATATAACATACACATGCTTGCTGGAAGTCCAATCCCCTCGCACACAAAATCTTCTTTACCCCCTCCCTCCAACCTTTCCTAGGCTGACCTCTACCTGCCTTCCCTCCACTACAGATTTATACACTCTCGAAGTCTTTCTGTTTTGTTCCATTCTAACTACATGTCCAAACCACCTCAACAACCCCTCCTCAGCCCTCTGGATAATAGTTTTGGTAATCCTGCACCTCCTCCTAATTTCCAAACTACGAATTCTCTGCATAATATTCACACCACACATTTCCCTCAGACACAACATCTCCACTGTCTCCAGCCTTCTTGTTGCAACATTCACCACCCATGCTTCACACCCATATAAGAGTGTTGGTATAACTATACTCTCATACATTACCTTCTTTGCGTCCATGGACAAAGTTCTTTGTCTCCACAGACTCCTAAGTGCACCACTCACCTATTTCCTCTCGCCAATTCTGTGATTCACCTCATCTTACATAGACCCATCTGTTGACACGTCCACTCCTAAATATCTGAATACATTCACCTCCTTCATACTCTCTCTCTCTCCGATCTGATATCCAGTCTTTCGTTGCCTATTTTTTTTTGTTATCCTCATCACCTTACTCTTTCCTATCTTCACTTTTAATTTCCTTCTTTTACATACCCTATCAAACTCATAAACCAACCTCTGCAACTTCTCTTCAAAATCTCCCAAAAAATAGTGTCATCAGCAAAGAGAGACTGTGACAACTCCCACTTTGTGTTAGATTCTTGTGTTAGATTCTTGCCAGCATTCGAGCATTCACTTCTCTTACAACTTCATCTATAAATATATTGAACAACCATAGTAACATCGCATATCCCTGTCTAAGGCCTACTTTTACTGGGAAATAATCTCCCTCTCGCCATCCTCCCTCTCCCTCTCTCTCTCTCTCTCTCTCTCTCTCTCTCTCTCTCTCTCTCTCTCTCTCTCTATATATATATATATATATATATATATATATATATATATATATATATATATATATATATATATATATATATATATATATATATATATATATATATATATATATATATATATATATATATAGAGAGAGAGAGAGAGAGAGAGAGAGAGAGAGAGCCTTGGGAACCAACTGATTTACCAGTTAAAAAAACAAAGAGGGGAGCCTCTAAATAAAGAGGTGGAGGTACTGGAAAGCTGGAGGGAATAGTTCAAGTTGTTGAATGTTGATAAAGAGAGGGAGGTAGTGATTTCTTGCATTGGGCAGGGAGGTATAATACACTTTAGGAGTGAAGAAGATTCAGATGTGAGTATTAGAGGTGCACAAAGCATTTGTGATAGATGGGATTAAGATAGAAATGTGAAAAGTAGGTGTGGATATAGTTTTGGAGGGGTTGGTGCATTTGTTCAGTATATGCATGAAACAGAGGAAGGTAATTAGAGACTGGCAGAGAGCGCGCATAGTTAGTTTGCACAAGTAAAATAGATGGGATAAGCTTGTTAAGTATACCGGGTAAAGTACATAGTAAAATAGATGGGATAAGCTTGTTAAGTATACCGGGTAAAGTACATAGTAGAATTATTATCGAAAAAATTAAGAGGGAGATAGAAAGTAGAATTACAGAGGAAGAAGGAGTTTTTCTCAGTAAAGTGAAAGCATATTTAGAGAAAGTGTTTCCATGGAAACACATAACTGAACAATACTTATTACAATATTTATACTTTTACAATACTTATTACAATGGGAAAGCTGCAAATTACGGAGAGTTTCACAGACATAAAGATAACCTGATCATTTTAAGCTGGCAGCCCAACACATAAATAAGCTGGGTTACAATCCTCTCTTATATCTTTAAAATACATGCATCGATACTGAATTGAATTTTCTGTGCGTGTTTTGAGTTGTAGGAACGAGGTGTGGTGGGTCTGGTGGCTAGTAGACCGATTCCACCTAGAATCTAGCCAACAGCTAGACCGCACGTGTATATATATATATATATATATATATATATCTATATATATATATATATATATATATATATGACCGCACGTGTATATATATATATATATATATATATATATATATATATATATATATATATATATATATATATATATATATATATATATATATATATATATATATATATATATATATATATATATATATATATATATATATATATATATATATATATATATATACACGTGTAGGGTGAGTAATGATTGTACCTACACCCCAGCAACACGGTGAGTTAAGATGGTACATACACCTTAGCAGCAGGGTGAGTCAAGGTGGTACCTACACCCTATCAGCAGGGTGTCATGGTTGTACCTACACCTCAGCAACAGGGTGAATCAAGGTGGTACTTACGGCCCAGCAGGGTGAGTTTCATTATCCCCAGATATTCCTCATTAATAACTGACGTAACCCAACAAGGGGTCGACACAACTCTTGCAGTAAGGGAAGCAACAGAGGAACACGTGTAAGGATGAAGCTAATATATATTATTATTATTATAATCAAAAAAGAAGCGCTAAGCCACAAGGACTATACAGCAGCTAATATATAGAAAGTATTAGGGTGAGAGATCAAGTGGTCCGACCATCTTCTCCGTTTCTCCCATTTCCTCTGAGGCATTATCATTTTTCATCGGGTGTTCAAATGGTCAGTTCATTATTTCCTTTTTTAATATTATCCATTAACATTAACCATTTACTAATTCACAGAAAGTGACTTTGTAAATGATCCAAGTTAGATCGAAACGTCGTAGTAAGATTTTCTCACCAATGTGTGTGTTAACTATGTATGATCTTGCGTGATGATTTCAATATAAATCATCCACAAGGGCGTACATAGCTGTGGTAGCGAGGACTGTCCCGGGGGCCACCTCACACCAACACCCGCACACGAACGTTGCTGTGGTAGCAAGGACTGTCCCGGGGGCCACCTCACACCAACACCCGCACACGAACGTTGCTGTGGTAGCAAGGACTGTCCCGGGGGCCACCTCACACCAACACCCGCACACGAACGTTGCTGTGGTAGCAAGGACTGTCCCGGGGGCCACCTCACACCAACACCCGCACACGAACGTTGCTGTGGTAGCAAGGACTGTCCCGGGGGCCACCTCACACCAACACCCGCACACGAACGTTGCTGTGGTAGCAAGGACTGTCCCGGGGGCCACCTCACACCAACACCCGCACACGAACGTTGCTGTGGTAGCAAGGACTGTCCCGGCGGCCACCTCACACCAACACCCGCACACGAACGTTGCTGTGGTAGCAAGGACTGTCCCGGCGGCCACCTCACACCAACACCCGCACACGAACGTTGCTGTGGTAGCGAGGACTGTCCCGGGGCCCACCTCACACCAACACCCGCACACGAACGTTGCTGTGGTAGCAAGGACTGTCCCGGGGGCCACCTCACACCAAAACCCGCACACGAACGTTGCTGTGGTAGCAAGGACTGTCCCGAGGGTCACCTCACACCAACACCCGCACACGAACGTTGCTGTGGTAGCAAGGACTGTCCCGAGGGCCACCTCACACCAACACCCGCACACGAACGTTGCTGTGGTAGCAAGGACTGTCCCGAGGGTCACCTCACACCACCACCCGCACACGAACGTTGCTGTGGTAGCAAGGACTGTCCCGGGGGCCACCTCACACCAACACCCGCACACGAACGTTGCTGTGGTAGCGAGGACTGTCCCGGGGGCCACCTCACACCAACACCCGCACACGAACGTTGCTGTGGTAGCAAGGACTGTCCCGGCGGCCACCTCACACCAACACCCGCACACGAACGTTGCTGTGGTAGCAAGGACTGTCCCGGCGGCCACCTCACACCAACACCCGCACACGAACGTTGCTGTGGTAGCAAGGACTGTCCCGGGGGCCACCTCACACCAACACCCGCACACGAACGTTGCTGTGGTAGCAAGGACTGTCCCGGGGGCCACCTCACACCAACACCCGCACACGAACGTTGCTGTGGTAGCGAGGACTGTCCCGGGGGCCACCTCACACCAACACCCGCACACGAACGTTGCTGTGGTAGCAAGGACTGTCCCGGGGGCCACCTCACACCAACACCCGCACACGAACGTTGCTGTGGTAGCAAGGACTGTCCCCGGGGCCACCTCACACCAACACCCGCACACGAACGTTGCTGTGGTAGCAAGGACTGTCCCGGGTCCACCTCACACCAACACCCGCACACGAACGTTGCTGTGGTAGCGAGGACTGTCCCGGGGGGGCCACCTCACACCAACACCCGCACACGAACGTTGCTGTGGTAGCAAGGACTGTCCCGGGTCCACCTCACACCAACACCCGCACACGAACGTTGCTGTGGTAGCGAGGACTGTCCCGGGGGCCACCTCACACCAACACCCGCACACGAACGTTGCTGTGGTAGCAAGGACTGTCCCGGGGGCCACCTCACACCAACACCCGCACACGAACGTTGCTGTGGTAGCAAGGACTGTCCCGGGGGCCACCTCACACCAACACCCGCACACGAACGTTGCTGTGGTAGCGAGGACTGTCCTGGCGGCCACCTCACACCAACACCCGCACACGAACGTTGCTGTGGTAGCAAGGACTGTCCCGGGGGCCACCTCACACCAACACCCGCACACGAACGTTGCTGTGGTAGCAAGGACTGTCCCGGGTCCACCTCACACCAACACCCGCACACGAACGTTGCTGTGGTAGCAAGGACTGTCCTGGCGGCCACCTCACACCAACACCCGCACACGAACGTTGCTGTGGTAGCAAGGACTGTCCCGGGGGCCACCTCACACCAACACCCGCACACGAACGTTGCTGTGGTAGCAAGGACTGTCCCGGGGGCCACCTCACACCAACACCCGCACACGAACGTTGCTGTGGTAGCGAGGACTGTCCCGGGGGCCACGTCACACCAACACCCGCACACGAACGTTGCTGTGGTAGCAAGGACTGTCCCGGGGGCCACCTCACACCAACACCCGCACACGAACGTTGCTGTGGTAGCAAGGACTGTCTCGGGGGCCACCTCACACCAACACCCGCACACGAACGTTGCTGTGGTAGCAAGGACTGTCCCGGGGGCCACCTCACACCAACACCCGCACACGAACGTTGCTGTGGTAGCAAGGACTGTCCCGGGGGCCACCTCACACCAACACCCGCACACGAACGTTGCTGTGGTAGCGAGGACTGTCTCGGGGGCCACCTCACACCAACACCCGCACACGAACGTTGCTGTGGTAGCGAGGACTGTCCCGGGGGCCACCTCACACCAACACCCGCACACGAACGTTGCTGTGGTAGCAAGGACTGTCCCGGGGGCCACCTCACACCAAAACCCGCACACCAACGTTGCTGTGGTAGCGAGGACTGTCCCGGGGGCCACCTCACACCAACACCCGCACACGAACGTTGCTGTGGTAGCGAGGACTGTCCCGGGGGCCACCTCACACCAACACCCGCACACGAACGTTGCTGTGGTAGCAAGGACTGTCCCGGGTCCACCTCACACCAACACCCGCACATGAACGTTGCTGTGGTAGCAAGGACTGTCCCGGGGGCCACCTCACACCAACACCCGCACACGAACGTTGCTGTGGTAGCAAGGACTGTCCCGGGTCCACCTCACACCAACACCCGCACACGAACGTTGCTGTGGTAGCAAGGACTGTCCCGGGGGCCACCTCACACCAACACCCGCACACGAACGTTGCTGTGGTAGCAAGGACTGTCCCGGGTCCACCTCACACCAACACCCGCACACGAACGTTGCTGTGGTAGCGAGGACTGTCCCGGGGGCCACCTCACACCAACACCCGCACACGAACGTTGCTGTGGTAGCGTGGACTGTCCCGGGTCCACCTCACACCAACACCCGCACACGAACATTGCTGTGGTAGCAAGGACTGTCCCGGGGGCCACCTCACACCAACACCCGCACACGAACGTTGCTGTGGTAGCGAGGACTGTCCCGGGTCCACCTCACACCAACACCCGCACACGAACATTGCTGTGGTAGCAAGGACTGTCCCGGGGGCCACCTCACACCAACACCCGCACACGAACGTTGCTGTGGTAGCAAGGACTGTCCCGGGGGGCCACCTCACACCAACACCCGCACACGAACGTTGCTGTGGTAGCGAGGACTGTCCCGGGGGCCACCTCACACCAACACCCGCACACGAACGTTGCTGTGGTAGCGAGGACTGTCCCGGGTCCACCTCACACCAACACCCGCACACGAACATTGCTGTGGTAGCAAGGACTGTCCCGGGGGCCACCTCACACCAACACCCGCACACGAACGTTGCTGTGGTAGCGAGGACTGTCCCGGGTCCACCTCACACCAACACCCGCACACGAACATTGCTGTGGTAGCAAGGACTGTCCCGGGGGCCACCTCACACCAACACCCGCACACGAACGTTGCTGTGGTAGCAAGGACTGTCCCGGGTCCACCTCACACCAACACCCGCACACGAACGTTGCTGTGGTAGCGAGGACTGTCCCGGGGGCCACCTCACACCAACACCCGCACACGAACGTTGCTGTGGTAGCGAGGACTGTCCCGGGGGCCACCTCACACCAACACCCGCACACGAACGTTGCTGTGGTAGCGAGGACTGTCCCGGGTCCACCTCACACCAACACCCGCACACGAACGTTGCTGTGGTAGCAAGGACTGTCCCGGGGGCCACCTCACACCAACACCCGCACACGAACGTTGCTGTGGTAGCGAGGACTGTCCCGGGGGCCACCTCACACCAACACCCGCACACGAACGTTGCTGTGGTAGCGAGGACTGTCCCGGGTCCACCTCACACCAACACCCGCACACGAACATTGCTGTGGTAGCAAGGACTGTCCCGGGGGCCACCTCACACCAACATCCGCACACGAACGTTGCTGTGGTAGCGAGGACTGTCCCGGGTCCACCTCACACCAACACCCGCACACGAACATTGCTGTGGTAGCGAGGACTGTCCCGGGGGCCACCTCACACCAACACCCGCACACGAACGTTGCTGTGGTAGCGAGGACTGTCCCGGGTCCACCTCACACCAACACCCGCACACGAACATTGCTGTGGTAGCAAGGACTGTCCCGGGGGCCACCTCACACCAACACCCGCACACGAACGTTGCTGTGGTAGCGAGGACTGTCCCGGGTCCACCTCACACCAACACCCGCACACGAACATTGCTGTGGTAGCGAGGACTGTCCCGGGGGCCACCTCACACCAACACCCGCACACGAACGTTGCTGTGGTAGCGAGGAATGTCCCGGGGGCCACCTCACACCAACACCCGCACACGAACGTTGCTGTGGTAGCGAGGACTGTCCCGGGGGCCACCTCACACCAACACCCGCACACGAACGTTGCTGTGGTAGCGAGGACTGTCCCGGGGCCACCTCACACCAACACCCGCACACGAACTTTGCTGTGGTAGCAAGGACTGTCTCGGGGGCCACCTCACACCAACACCCGCACACGAACGTTGCTGTGGTAGCAAGGACTGTCCCGGGGGGCCACCTCACACCAACACCCGCACACGAACGTTGCTGTGGTAGCAAGGACTGTCCCGGGGGCCACCTCACACCAACACCCGCACACGAACGTTGCTGTGGTAGCAAGGACTGTCCCGGGGGCCACCTCACACCAACACCCGCACACGAACGTTGCTGTGGTAGCAAGGACTGTCCCGGGGGCCACCTCACACCAACACCCGCACACGAACCAGCTACTAATTCGTATTAAAGATGAACATTAAAGAAACAACCAGATTAGAAAACACAATTGTTGTAGGCCTGTAGTTCTTGTGTTGTAGGTCTGTAGTTCTTGTGTTGTAGGTCTGTAGTTCTTGTGTTGTAGGTCTGTAGTTCTTGTGTTGTAGGTCTGTAGTTCTTGTGTTGTAGGTCTGTAGTTCTTGTGTTGTAGGCCTGCAGTACTTGTGTTGTAGGCCTGCAGTACTTGTGTTGTAGGCCTGCAGTACTTGTGTTGTAGGCCTGCAGTACTTGTGTTGTAGGCCTGCAGTACTTGTGTTGTAGGCCTGCAGTACTTGTGTTGTAGGCCTGCAGTACTTGTGTTGTAGGCTGCAGTACTTGTGTTGTAGGCCTGCAGTACTTGTGTTGTAGGCCTGCAGTACTTGTGTTGTAGGCCTGCAGTACTTGTGTTGTAGGCCTGCAGTACTTGTGTTGTAGGCCTGCAGTACTTGTGTTGTAGGCCTGCAGTACTTGTGTTGTAGGCCTGCAGTACTTGTGTTGTAGGCCTGCAGTACTTGTGTTGTAGGCCTGCAGTACTTGTGTTGTAGGTCTGTAGTTCTTGTGTTGTAGGCCTGCAGTACTTGTGTTGTAGGCCTGCAGTACTTGTGTTGTAGGCCTGCAGTACTTGTGTTGTAGGTCTGTAGTTCTTGTGTTGTAGGCCTGCAGTACTTGTGTTGTAGGCCTGCAGTACTTGTGTTGTAGGCCTGCAGTACTTGTGTTGTAGGCCTGCAGTACTTGTGTTGTAGGCCTGCAGTACTTGTGTTGTAGGCCTGCAGTACTTGTGTTGTAGGCCTGCAGTACTTGTGTTGTAGGCCTGCAGTACTTGTGTTGTAGGCCTGCAGTACTTGTGTTGTAGGCCTGCAGTACTTGTGTTGTAGGCCTGCAGTACTTGTGTTGTAGGTCTGTAGTTCTTGTGTTGTAGGCCTGCAGTACTTGTGTTGTAGGCCTGCAGTACTTGTGTTGTAGGCCTGCAGTACTTGTGTTGTAGGTCTGTAGTTCTTGTGTTGTAGGCCTGCAGTACTTGTGTTGTAGGCCTGCAGTACTTGTGTTGTAGGCCTGCAGTACTTGTGTTGTAGGTCTGTAGTTCTTGTGTTGTAGGCCTGCAGTACTTGTGTTGTAGGCCTGCAGTACTTGTGTTGTAGGCCTGCAGTACTTGTGTTGTAGGTCTGTAGTTCTTGTGTTGTAGGTCTGCAGTACTTGTGTTGTAGGTCTGTAGTACTTGTGTTGTAGGCCTGCAGTACTTGTGTTGTAGGCCTGCAGTACTTTTGTTGTAGGCCTGCAGTACTTGTGTTGTAGGTCTATAGTTCTTGTGTTGTAGGTCTGTAGTTCTTGTGTTGTAGGCCTGCAATACTTGTGTTGTAGGCCTGCAGTACTTGTGTTGTAGGTCTGTAGTTCTTGTGTTGTAGGCCTGCAGTACTTGTGTTGTAGGTCTGTAGTACTTGTGTTGTAGGCCTGCAGTACTTGTGTTGTAGGTCTGTAGTTCTTGTGTTGTAGGCCTGCAGTACTTGTGTTGTAGGTCTGTAGTACTTGTGTTGTAGGCCTGCAGTACTTGTGTTGTAGGCCTGCAGTACTTGTGTTGTAGGCCTGCAGTACTTGTGTTGTAGGCCTGCAGTACTTGTGTTGTAGGCCTGCAGTACTTGTGTTGTAGGCCTGCAGTACTTGTGTTGTAGGCCTGCAGTACTTGTGTTGTAGGTCTGTAGTTCTTGTGTTGTAGGTCTGTAGTACTTGTGTTGTAGGCCTGCAGTACTTGTGTTGTAGGCCTGCAGTACTTGTGTTGTAGGCCTGCAGTACTTGTGTTGTAGGCCTGCAGTACTTGTGTTGTAGGCCTGCAGTACTTGTGTTGTAGGCCTGCAGTACTTGTGTTGTAGGTCTGTAGTTCTTGTGTTGTAGGCCTGCAGTACTTGTGTTGTAGGCCTGCAGTACTTGTGTTGTAGGCCTGCAGTACTTGTGTTGTAGGCCTGCAGTACTTGTGTTGTAGGCCTGCAGTACTTGTGTTGTAGGCCTGCAGTACTTGTGTTGTAGGTCTGTAGTTCTTGTGTTGTAGGTCTGTAGTACTTGTGTTGTAGGCCTGCAGTACTTGTGTTGTAGGCCTGCAGTACTTGTCTCAGTAGTAGTAACCAGTTACCAGTAACCAGTGTACCGTTGACTCAACGACCAACCGTCTCTGCCTGAGTCACTATCTGAACTCATATTGCGCTGACCTGGCATTATTCAAAGACCCCCTCACATATGGGTACTGTGGGCGGCCAGTCAGTCAGTGTTAAGAGAGCAGAGAGATAGGTACGGCTGTAAGGGCGCACTCCACATTATCTGTAATAATACGTAATACCAGCCTACGTGAGTATTTCTTACCTAATCCACGTGTCGAACTCCCACATGATAAATGGTGACAGCGGTGTGGAGCGTGGATTTAGTTTTTACGGGTAATTCCAGACGTTAGAAGACTGTTTGTGAGTAGCCGGCAGGGTCAAAGGTGAACCTCCAGCCAGCCGCTTACCCTCACTCACTACCTTCAGCCTACAAGCCTGTTGCAGCCGTTTCAAGCTTCCTGGCTTAGTTCGTGTGCTAATTGCTTCAATCTCCGAGGGGTTGACCCGGATTTTGCAATTAAGCCAGTCAGTAAGCCAGACTGTGGAAGTGAACGCCAGTCAGCCTATCATCCAGCCTGTCTCCTGTCATCCACCTGCTCCTCCATGCTTTGTGCATCGTTACACGTCTTCCAGTCAGCCATTCTCGTGGGGTAAGCCAGTCAGCCAACCCAGCTTCTAACCCAGCTGAGAGAGAGAAGTAAGCCACGCAGTAAGAAGTAAGCCAAGTTCCTCTGAAGTATTGTCTATATCGCTTTGTGCTCCCTGTTGGATGCTAAGAGTGATTTTCACCATTCCTGTGGCATAGAGTGGCTTATCAAGCCACCTTCGTGGGTAGAGTGGCGGGCGTTGCGCGCCAGCATCTCACCCACCACACTCTACCTCCACCACTATCCCCCCCACCACCAGCCATCCACCCTATCTACCTGTGGTTGTTTGCACCCTTGTACCGGGTCCTACTCCTGTTTTGGCTCACATAATTGGTCAAGAGATTGTAGGTGAGCGCCAACGATAAAACCCAATTATGGGAGTTCACCGAGAGAGCGCATTTCTTCCGACAACAGTGAGTGTAGGAGGTGTCAGTCATCACCGCGCAGGACAACCTACAACCTACCCTCATCACCAGTAATCACCCGACTACTACAGACTTCAGTGATAATTTAGAGACATTTTTCTTGCATTTAAAGACATTTGTGTGTGTGAGACATTTATAGTAAATTTCTTGTGTACTCTAAACCTTGTGTTTTCAGTGTAGACTCATTGTGTTTCTTTAACTCATTATTTTTACAATATTTTTCAGTGTTTTCGCTCATCTTATATTTTTTTTATTCTGTGTTTTTCTTTATGCTACTCCTGTCTCTAGTAAGTATTATTGTGTAGTGTACCAGTCAGTCACTCTGTGTGAAGTGATTCATTTTTTTTTATTGTATTCTTTCAGCATTGTATTCTCCAGTAATTGTCATTGTATTTCATGCAGTGATATTCACCCCAGTATACCAAATTATCCATTTATTTCTATGTGTGTCTCTTTTTCGTATGCCAGCAGTGTCTCATTCCTCTAATTTTTTCGCAGACTGTGTACCATTATTTTTGCCAGCAAATTTTTGTCGTATCAGTCACAGCAAGATTTTGTTGTAAGAATATACTAATAATGTTGTGTGCCCCGCCACTGTAAGTGTTAATTTACCCGTTTTGTTCCCTTGTTTTATTTTATTCATATTTTTATATTTCTTTGAACAAATTCACTCTTGATGTAATTTCAATTACTTTTAACGTAAAGTGTTTTCTTTACTCTTTGAGTAAATTGTTTTGTCTAATTTACAATTAAGAGTTAAAGTGTTCAATCAGTTTATTTTTTTTTCTTCATATTTTAATTTCATTATTTAACCTGAGTTTTCCCAGTGAAACCTTATTACTGCAGTGATTATTTCTACACTTTATTTTGTTGCACTTGTTCTGCAGTGATTGTTGCACTTGTTCTGCAGTGAATTATTTTGTTGCACTTGTTCTGCAGTGAATTATTTCTTTTATTAATATTTTTATGAATTATATTTTAATCTCGTTTATGCATTCTTAGAAAATACTTAAATTTCCCAGTTAACAATTTAATAATTTTATTTTATACTTTTACATTGATTTAAAATTTAATTAATTAATTTCTTTATTAGCAAGAGTAAAGACAGCTCATTTTGCATTTAATTCAGTCTCCAGTAATATTTTTACTTGTATATTTCAATGTAAATTTTTTCTTGACCTTGAGTTGTCCTTCCTCTTGCAGTGTATCTTAGACATTTTTTTTTATTACTTCTGCAGAATTAGTTGTATATCTTTTATTTCAATTCTAGAATTTTATATCATTTTTATTGTTCATTATTTTTGCCTTATTTGTTCTCGTGCTACTTTGCCATTATGTCTCACATACCGTCAAGTGATACTTTAGTGAATGTCGATACTCAGACCTCTCAGGCTACTGCTGCTCCTGTCATCAGTCCTCACAGTTCCTTAGCGACTGACAGACCGACCCAGACACCGAGATACTATAGTTATACTCGTGATTCCCTTGATGCGTTACCTTTATTCAATGGCCATGTACATAGTCTTGAAGCATGGTTTGCGGCCATTCGTTCTCGTGCTAGTGCTCTAGTTGAAGGTCCTCCTTCAGAGGAAAGTCTTATCAGACTTGCTAAAGAAGCTCTTTATCGATCCCCTGCTGCTGTTCACGTTGTTGATCTCCTTGATATGCGAGACTTCAGGAATCTTACTAAGTGGTCACAATATGAGGAACTGATTCGTTCTTTCCTTGTCCCAGTAAAAACAGCTGATCCATATGTCGTTCTTAGGGAACTAGTGAATGCTACACCCATGAGTAATGAATCGTTGAGTGCATTTGCTGTTAGATTAGACAAACTTTTATCATCATTTATCAATGCTGTCCAATCATCATCTTTTCTCCCTGATGAGGATAAACCATCCACAGCATCGTTTGATAAAATGGCAGCTTTTGGAGCAATTAAAGAACTAATGCCACCTGCTTCTGTGTGTGCTTATGAAGCTCATCCTCCAACTGTGACGATGGAACCACTTACAGCCTTAAATCATGTACGTTCCTTGTGCCCCCAGGGTACTTTCCCTTGTATCAAAAGTAATGTCACACATATACCTCAGTCTGCACCACCTCTTGTTTGCGCCACAGAGACAAATCGTGGTCGTCAACCATCTCAGAGATCACCAAGAACCAGTGTAGAGTCGTTATACACCTCGTAGTATTCATAGTACATTCAGTAACCATAGTCGGCGGAATTGTTACAACTGTGGTTTCCGTGGCCATATTGCAATTAATTGTCCTGATAGTTACCCTAAGAGACGTCGTACTGATGATGAGTACCCAGATCTTCCCTACTGTACTTATCATAGAATACATGGACATGACACATCTGAGTGCAATGCTCTCTATAACCTTCAGTACTCTAGGTCTTTCCATGGTCGTTCCACCCGCAGAACCCGTAGAGGAAACAGATATCGTGGTTCTCAAAATAACCAGAACCAGGCTCTTTCTTCCAATTCTCAAACTAACCAGAACCAGGCTCGTTCTTCCAATTCGGGGGAATTCGAGCGCCCCAGTCAAACCGTCCCATGGTGACAGTAGGTGATAATGAGTACACCATCCCCGTTCACAATTCCTTTGAAGCCTTAAGCAGTCTCGAGAATGACAACCCTGCTGATGATGTTGCTTCACATGTCTCTGACATAGATGATTTTGGGGATGAAGTGGAACAAGTCTTTTCTGATGACAATCCACCTTTTTGTTTGCACATAACTTCCAATGCAACCATAGGCCCTATAGTGCAAGCATCTGTTTATAATGCGCCCGTTCATTTGTTCATGAACTCTGGTGCGCAAGTCAGTATTATTAGGTCTAGTTTGTTTAAGGATAAGAAGTTACGACATGTCCTTCTCGTAGAACCGACTCATGTGTCCTCCCTTAGTGGAGTATCTGGTTCTCACCTGCATGTCCGAGGTCGGACTTCCCTAACCTTTTCTATCCAAGGTAGAGACTTCACTGCTTCCTTCCTTGTTGTCGACCAGATTACTTTCCCTGGTGACCTTCTACTGGGATTTGCTTCCATGCGAGACTTACGCATTGTGCTCGACCCTTATCGATGGCATGCCCAAATTGACGACTTGATCGTTCCATTCTGGGGTTACCAGCTTGGATCAGAAATCTGTTATACTGCTGCAGAGTATGATGTACGGATTAAGTCCTTACAAGCTAATGCATTCTCCAGTAGCGTACCCAAGCGGTCAGGCACTGGTAATTCTGTCACTCCCATCAGTGTTCCACCTATACCTTCAGACTTGCAGGATAGTCCGATGCCTCAAGTGTCCGAGGACACTCAGATTGCCTTGAGTGCACAACCTATCCCTGCAATGCCTGCTAGTTCGAGTAGTAGTTTCTCCACAGGGGACGCCTTGTCAGAAAACAATTACTTGAAACTAGTAATGCCATCTCTTGTTGATGTCACATGCCGTCTGCAGAAAGACGTCTCTGTTGCGGCTAGTGCTCTCACTAGAGTGTCTGTTGTTGTTCCTAGTGTTCCAGATGGTGATAACGTCCTAGTTGACAGTGATTCCTGCAAAGTAAAAGGTCTATTTGTTGAACCATCCTTACATGTTGTAAGAGATAGTAAGATCCATTTCTTCCTGGCCAACACTTCTGGTCACAGTGTTCGCCTCAGAGCAAATACCAATCTTGTTGACCTTGTTCACTATCCTTACCCTGTTCAGGTAGAGGATGAGTTGTCACCTGACCAGTGGGTCGGTGCTATTTCTGCCGGGGAGACCTCATCCACTTCACTGGATCAATCTGTTCCACCAGTTGAGGAGAAAGACTTAGCTCCCACTGACTTCCCAGATGAAGTCAAGCGTTTGTTGACTCTGTTGAACAAACGTCGTAAAGCCATTGCTTTACCAGGTGAGAAGATGGGTATAACGAACTTATTGTCCCATCGTATTCCACTTGAACCTGGTACTAGACCTATCTACATACCTGCGTACAGAATGCCTCATTCACAAGTTGCTGTCGCAGAAGAATTGATCAATCAAATGCTTGATGATGGAGTTATTGCACCTAGCAATTCCCCTTGGAATGCACCCTTGATACTAGTACCTAAGAAGGATGGTACTTGGCGCCCAGTGATTGACTTTAGGAAGTTAAACGCGAAAACCATTACAGATCGCTTTCCACTCCCTGTACTGGGTGATCTTTTACGTAATATCAGAGATAACAAAGTCTTTTCAACCCTGGATTTGTTACAAGGGTTTTGGCAAGTCCCTCTTCACGAGGACAGCCAAGAGCTAACTGCATTCTCCACTCCTACAGGTCATTATCACTTCCTCCGTATGGCGTTTGGATTACGATCTTCCCCTATCACGTTCTCAAGGCTCATGACTAATATCTTTAGAGGTCTCATAGGTAATGCACTTATGGTGTACTTAGATGACGTAATCGTCATGTCTAAAGACGTGGATACACACTTGAAAAGACTTGATGTAGTACTTGGTAAGCTTGAAGAAGCCAATTTAAAGATCAAACTGTCTAAATGTCAATTTTTCAGATCAGAAATTAAGTTTCTTGGTCACGTAGTCACTCCTAGAGGGGTTACGACTGACCAAAGTAAAGTAACTGCAGTACTAAATTTTCCAACTCCCAAAACTGCTGATGCCGTAAGATCCTTTGTGGGCTTAGCAGGTTTTTATAGATCTTTCATTGCCAATTTTTCTTCCATAGCTGCTCCTCTAACTGAGTTGCTTAAGAAAGATGCTCCTTTTGTTTGGACCTTCCGTCAAGAAAGAGCATTCCAAACTCTAAAAGAAAAGCTAACATCTGCTCCAATTTTGAAATTTCCAGATTTTTCTAAGCCCTTCTATCTGACAACTGATGCTAGTTCAATTGGCATAGGTGCCGTACTAGCTCAGAAGACCGATGGCAAGTACAACGCAGTTGCATTTGCTAGCCGAGTCCTTACGAAGGCTGAACGTAATTATACAGTAACTGAGCAAGAAGCTTTAGCAATAGTATGGTCTTTAAAGCACTTCCGAGACATTATTTATCAGTACTCTGTTCATGTCTTGACAGACCATGCTCCACTGATACCCTTATTCCAGAACAAACAACCTACTGGAAGGTTAGCCAGATGGACCTTGACTATCCAAGAGTTCAATCCCACTTTTGAGCATTTACCTGGCAAGTCAAATGTAGTCGCAGATGCCTTATCGCGACATGTTAGTATAGTAACTGCAGACCCTCCATTTAGTGCTGAAGATGTAAAGAATGCTCAACGAACAGATCCCATGTGGTCTGGTGTGATTCGATTCCTGCTCCAGGAAGATCTTATTCTGACTGTGAAGCCACCAGCACCCATCAGTGACTTTGTCATGAACCAAGAATTACTGTATCGAACAACCGAGTTGGGTACTCCAAGCAGAAGAGTATACCAGTTAGTAATTCCACAGTCACTAGTGAATGTAGCCTTACAGCTAGTTCACGATGTACCAGGTGTTGCACACCCTGGTATGGATCGTTCAGTAAAACAAGCCAGATTGAAATACTTTTGGCCTCGTATGGCAACTGATATTTCTGAGTATGTTAAGAAATGTAGTGCCTGCATGCAACATAAAGGCAATGCTAATGGTCCTAATCCAATCCAAGTATATCCAACTACTAGCGAACCGTGGGAAAGAGTTGCGCTAGATTTGTTAACTAATTTCCAATGTTCCCTCCAAGGTAACAAACATCTGTGTGTTATGGTAGACCATTTCACCAGATATTGTGAGTTAGTTCCTATTGTAGATAAGACTGCCGAGACAGTAGCTAAAGCGTTTAAAGAACGCATTATCTGCAGGCATACCACCCCTAAGTCACTAGTAACAGATAATGGAGGTGAATTCTGTAATGAAATTCTTGAAAATTTGTGCACCTTGTACAAGATCTCTAAATCCACCATTGTTCCTCATCATCCTGCCAGCAACGGGTTAGCGGAACGAACCAATAAGAAAGTACTTGATGTCTTGAGAGCCACTATCAATCCCAACAGTGAAACTTGGGATGAAGTTATACCTGATGTGCAGTGTGCTATAAATTCTGCTTACAATGTTTCTATAGGTGACACTCCACATTATGCATTGTATGGTGTAGATAAACGTTTGCCTTATGAGTTGTTATATTCTAATCCAAAACCAAATTACAACCCTGATGATTTCATAGCAACTCGTACCAGCTTAGCTCAAAGTGTTTTTAGAAGAATCCGTGAAACACTTCATAAATCAACAGCAGAATTTACAAGAGTCGCAAACACTCGAGCAAAGCCATCCAAAATCAAAGTAGGTTCGAGAGTTATGCTGATTAACTTTAACAAAACGTCTGCAATGCCAAAGCTTGATCAAAAGTTTGTTGGTCCTTATCTAGTAGTTGAACATATCACTGGTAATAAGTATAAGGTTAGAGAGATTAGTACTGGTCAGTATAAAGAATCGCATTTAGATCATATGAAGTTAGTATGTGATGATAATGATGTTCCAACCCAGACTAATGTGACAGACTCTGACAATCCTCCTGATCCTGTACTCTCTTCCTCTGATACTCAGTCAGACGATCAACCTGAATGTCGTTATTCCCTACGTACACGACAGGTATTGAGAAATCCTCAAGTATCATTTGTAACATCCAATTCAGATTTGCCTCAAATACAGCATGAGTTAGCCAATGCTACAGAGTTTGATCATCCCAGAGATGACACTCATTCTGCATATGTCAATCTCACCCTAGCAGAGTTGGGGTTAAATGTAAATAACCTGTATAGATGAATAATTACAGTATCAACTTATCAGTATTCAAGAATTTTTTTTTTTGTGTTCATGTTCTCCGCGTTCTGAGAGTTAACAGTCTAGATTTGAGTGCACCGAATCTGCCTTTCTGTTAAACACTCTTTCTTTGTATATATTCTTCCCTCAGAATCCGTAGATCACATGAATACAGATCGATCGATCAAAATTTTTTTTTATCACTTGTAATCTCAACGTTGAGTTCGTTGTTCATTTGTTGAGTTTTAAGTTGTGCTATATTATACCTTGTATTGCATTACAGTTTCAGTTATGTAAGCTTCCATTCCAATGTTCTACTTATGTATGTTATAATGTTTAATTGTTGTGTACTTTGACATTGTATAGAATCAGCCCAAGCCGTATACCTGCCATCTCTAGTTTGTATTAGTTGTATGTCGGGACGACATACGTTAGCGTCGCCGAGCTCTCAGTAGTAGTAACCAGTTACCAGTAACCAGTGTACCGTTGACTCAACGACCAACCGTCTCTGCCTGAGTCACTATCTGAACTCATATTGCGCTGACCTGGCATTATTCAAAGACCCCCTCACATATGGGTACTGTGGGCGGCCAGTCAGTCAGTGTTAAGAGAGCAGAGAGATAGGTACGGCTGTAAGGGCGCACTCCACATTATCTGTAATAATACGTAATACCAGCCTACGTGAGTATTTCTTACCTAATCCACGTGTCGAACTCCCACATGATACTTGTGTTGTAGGACTGCAGTACTTGTGTTGTAGGCCTGCAGTACTTGTGTTGTAGGCCTGCAGTACTTGTGTTGTAGGTCTGTAGTTCTTGTGTTGTAGGCCTGCAGTACTTGTGTTGTAGGCCTGCAGTACTTGTGTTGTAGGCCTGCAGTACTTGTGTTGTAGGTCTGTAGTTCTTGTGTTGTAGGCCTGCAGTACTTGTGTTGTAGGCCTGCAGTACTTGTGTTGTAGGCCTGCAGTACTTGTGTTGTAGGTCTGTAGTTCTTGTGTTGTAGGTCTGTAGTTCTTGTGTTGTAGGCCTGCAGTACTTGTGTTGTAGGCCTGCAGTACTTGTGTTGTAGGCCTGCAGTACTTGTGTTGTAGGTCTGTAGTTCTTGTGTTGTAGGCCTGCAGTACTTGTGTTGTAGGCCTGCAGTACTTGTGTTGTAGGCCTGCAGTACTTGTGTTGTAGGTCTGTAGTTCTTGTGTTGTAGGCCTGCAGTACTTGTGTTGTAGGCCTGCAGTACTTGTGTTGTAGGCCTGCAGTACTTGTGTTGTAGGTTTGTAGTTCTTGTGTTGTAGGCCTGCAGTACTTGTGTTGTAGGTCTGTAGTTCTTGTGTTGTAGGCCTGCAGTACTTGTGTTGTAGGCCTGCAGTACTTGTGTTGTAGGCCTGCAGTACTTGTGTTGTAGGCCTGCAGTACTTGTGTTGTAGGCCTGCAGTACTTGTGTTGTAGGCCTGCAGTACTTGTGTTGTAGGTCTGTAGTTCTTGTGTTGTAGGCCTGCAGTACTTGTGTTGTAGGCCTGCAGTACTTGTGTTGTAGGCCTGCAGTACTTGTGTTGTAGGTCTGTAGTTCTTGTGTTGTAGGCCTGCAGTACTTGTGTTGTAGGCCTGCAGTACTTGTGTTGTAGGCCTGCAGTACTTGTGTTGTAGGTCTGTAGTTCTTGTGTTGTAGGTCTGTAGTTCTTGTGTTGTAGGCCTGCAGTACTTGTGTTGTAGGAGTGCAGTACTTGTGTTGTAGGCCTGCAGTACTCGTGTTGTAGGTCTGTAGTTCTTGTGTTGTAGGTCTGCAGTACTTGTGTTGTAGGTCTGGAGTACTTGTGTTGTAGGCCTGCAGTACTTGTGTTGTAGGCCTGCAGTACTTGTGTTGTAGGCCTGCAGTACTTGTGTTGTAGGCCTGCAGTACTTGTGTTGTAGGCCTGCAGTACTTGTGTTGTAGGCCTGCAGCACTTGTGTTGTAGGCCTGCAGTACTTGTGTTGTAGGTCTGTAGTTCTTGTGTTGTAGGTCTGTAGTACTTGTGTTGTAGGCCTGCAGTACTTGTGTTGTAGGCCTGCAGTACTTGTGTTGTAGGCCTGCAGTACTTGTGTTGTAGGCCTGCAGTACTTGTGTTGTAGGCCTGCAGTACTTGTGTTGTAGGCCTGCAGTACTTGTGTTGTAGGTCTGTAGTTCTTGTGTTGTAGGCCTGCAGTACTTGTGTTGTAGGCCTGCAGTACTTGTGTTGTAGGCCTGCAGTACTTGTGTTGTAGGACTGCAGTACTTGTGTTGTAGGCCTGCAGTACTTGTGTTGTAGGCCTGCAGTACTTGTGTTGTAGGTCTGTAGTACTTGTGTTGTAGGTCTGTAGTACTTGTGTTGTAGGCCTGCAGTACTTGTGTTGTAGGCCTGCAGTACTTGTGTTGTAGGCCTGCAGTACTTGTGTTGTAGGCCTGCAGTACTTGTGTTGTAGGCCTGCAGTACTTGTGTTGTAGGTCTGTAGTTCTTGTGTTGTAGGCCTGCAGTACTTGTGTTGTAGGCCTGCAGTACTTGTGTTGTAGGCCTGCAGTACTTGTGTTGTAGGTCTGTAGTTCTTGTGTTGTAGGCCTGCAGTACTTGTGTTGTAGGCCTGCAGTAATTGTGTTGTAGGCCTGCAGTACTTGTGTTGTAGGTCTGTAGTTCTTGTGTTGTAGGTCTGTAGTTCTTGTGTTGTAGGCCTGCAGTACTTGTGTTGTAGGCCTGCAGTACTTGTGTTGTAGGCCTGCAGTACTTGTGTTGTAGGTCTGTAGTTCTTGTGTTGTAGGCCTGTAGCACTTGTGTAGGCCTGCAGTACTTGTGTTGTAGGCCTGCAGTACTTGTGTTGTAGGACTGTAGTTCTTGTGTTGTAGGCCTGCAGTACTTGTGTTGTAGGCCTGCAGTACTTGTGTTGTAGGCCTGCAGTACTTGTGTTGTAGGTTTGTAGTTCTTGTGTTGTAGGCCTGCAGTACTTGTGTTGTAGGTCTGAAGTTCTTGTGTTGTAGGCCTGCAGTACTTGTGTTGTAGGCCTGCAGTACTTGAGTTGTAGGCCTGCAGTACTTGTGTTGTAGGCCTGCAGTACTTGTGTTGTAGGCCTGCAGTACTTGTGTTGTAGGCCTGCAGTACTTGTGTTGTAGGTCTGTAGTTCTTGTGTTGTAGGCCTGCAGTACTTGTGTTGTAGGCCTGCAGTACTTGTGTTGTAGGCCTGCAGTACTTGTGTTGTAGGTCTGTAGTTCTTGTGTTGTAGGCCTGCAGTACTTGTGTTGTAGGCCTGCAGTACTTGTGTTGTAGGCCTGCAGTACTTGTGTTGTAGGTCTGTAGTTCTTGTGTTGTAGGTCTGTAGTTCTTGTGTTGTAGGGCTGCAGTACTTGTGTTGTAGGCCTGCAGTACTTGTGTTGTAGGCCTGCAGTACTTGTGTTGTAGGTCTGTAGTTCTTGTGTTGTAGGCCTGCAGTACTTGTGTTGTAGGCCTGCAGTACTTGTGTTGTAGGTCTGCAGTACTTGTGTTGTAGGTCTGTAGTTCTTGTGTTGTAGGCCTGCAGTACTTGTGTTGTAGGCCTGCAGTACTTGTGTTGTACGCCTGCAGTACTTGTGTTGTAGGTCTGTAGTTCTTGTGTTGTAGGCCTGCAGTACTTGTGTTGTAGGTCTGTAGTTCTTGTGTTGTAGGCCTGCAGTACTTGTGTTGTAGGCCTGCAGTACTTGTGTTGTAGGTATGCAGTACTTGTGTTGTAGGCCTGCAGTACTTGTGTTGTAGGCCTGCAGTACTTGTGTTGTAGGCCTGCAGTACTTGTGTTGTAGGTCTGTAGTTTGTGTTGTAGGCTTGTGTTGTAGGCCTGCAGTACTTGTGTTGTAGGCCTGCAGTACTTGTGTTGTAGGCCTGCAGTACATGTGTTGTAGGTCTGTAGTTCTTGTGTTGTAGGTCTGTAGTTCTTGTGTTGTAGGCCTGCAGTACTTGTGTTGTAGGCCTGCAGTACTTGTGTTGAAGGCCTGCAGTACTTGTGTTGTAGGTCTGTAGTTCTTGTGTTGTAGGCCTGCAGTACTTGTGTTGTAGGCCTGCAGTACTTGTGTTGTAGGCCTGCAGTACTTGTGTTGTAGGCCTGCAGTACTTGTGTTGTAGGCCTGCAGTACTTGTGTTGTAGGCCTGCAGTACTTGTGTTGTAGGCCTGCAGTACTTGTGTTGTAGGTCTTTAGTTCTTGTGTTGTAGGCCTGCAGTACTTGTGTTGTAGGCCTGCAGTACTTGTGTTGTAGGTCTGTAGTTCTTGTGTTGTAGGCCTGCAGTACTTGTGTTGTAGGCCTGCAGTACTTGTGTTGTAGGCCTGCAGTACTTGTGTTGTAGGCCTGCAGTTCTTGTGTTGTAGGCCTGCAGTACTTGTGTTGTAGGTCTGTAGTTCTTGTGTTGTAGGTCTGTAGTTCTTGTGTTGTAGGTCTGTAGTTCTTGTGTTGTAGGCCTGCAGTACTTGTGTTGTAGGTCTGTAGTTCTTGTGTTGTAGGTCTGTAGTTCTTGTGTTGTAGGCCTGCAGTACTTGTGTTGTAGGCCTGCAGTACTTGTGTTGTAGGCCTGCAGTACTTGTGTTGTAGGTCTGTAGTTCTTGTGTTGTAGGCCTGCAGTACTTGTGTTGTAGGCCTGCAGTACTTGTGTTGTAGGCCTGCAGTACTTGTGTTATAGGCCTGCAGTACTTGTGTTGTAGGCCTGCAGTACTTGTGTTGTAGGCCTGCAGTACTTGTGTTGTAGGTCTGTAGTTCTTGTGTTGTAGGTCTGTAGTTCTTGTGTTGTAGGCCTGCAGTACTTGTGTTGTAGGCCTGCAGTACTTGTGTTGTAGGCCTGCAGTACTTGTGTTGTAGGTCTGTAGTTCTTGTGTTGTAGGCCTGCAGTACTTGTGTTGTAGGTCTGTAGTTCTTGTGTTGTAGGCCTGCAGTACTTGTGTTGTAGGCCTGCAGTACTTGTGTTGTAGGCCTGCAGTACTTGTGTTGTAGGCCTGCAGTACTTGTGTTGTAGGTCTGTAGTTCTTGTGTTGTAGGCCTGCAGTACTTGTGTTGTAGGCCTGCAGTACTTGTGTTGTAGGCCTGCAGTACTTGTGTTGTAGGCCTGCAGTACTTGTGTTGTAGGCCTGCAGTACTTGTGTTGTAGGCCTGCAGTACTTGTGTTGTAGGCCTGCAGTACTTGTGTTGTAGGCCTGCAGTACTTGTGTTGTAGGTCTGTAGTACTTGTGTTGTAGGTCTGTAGTACTTGTGTTGTAGGCCTGTAGTACTTGTGTTGTAGGCCTGCAGTACTTGTGTTGTAGGCCTGCAGTACTTGTGTTGTAGGCCTGTAGTACTTGTGTTGTAGGCCTGCAGTACTTGTGTTGTAGGCCTGCAGTACTTGTGTTGTAGGTCTGTAGTTCTTTTGTTGTAGGCCTGTAGTTCTTGTGTTGTAGGCCTGCAGTACTTGTGTTGTAGGCCTGTAGTACTTGTATTGTAGGCCTGCAGTACTTGTGTTGTAGGCCTGCAGTACTTGTGTTGTAGGTCTGTAGTTCTTGTGTTGTAGGCCTGCAGTACTTGTGTTGTAGGCCTGCAGTACTTGTGTTGTAGGCCTGTAGTTCTTGTGTTGTAGGCCTGTAGTTCTTGTGTTGTAGGCCTGCAGTACTTGTGTTGTAGGCCTGTAGTTCTTGTGTTGTAGGCCTGTAGTACTTGTGTTGTAGGCCTGCAGTACTTGTGTTGTAGGCCTGCAGTACTTGTGTTGTAGGTCTGTAGTTCTTGTGTTGTAGGCCTGCAGTACTTGTGTTGTAGGTCTGTAGTTCTTGTGTTGTAGGTCTGTAGTTCTTGTGTTGTAGGCCTGCAGTACTTGTGTTGTAGGTCTGTAGTTCTTGTGTTGTAGGTCTGTAGTTCTTGTGTTGTAGGCCTGCAGTACTTGTGTTTTAGGTCTGTAGTACTTGTGTTGTAGGCCTGCAGTACTTGTGTCGTAGGTCTGTAGTTCTTGTGTTGTAGGCCTGGAGTACTTGTGTTGTAGGTCTGTAGTTCTTGTGTTGTAGGCCTGCAGTACTTGTGTTGTAGGCCTGCAGTACTTGTGTTGTAGGTCTGTAGTTCTTGTGTTGTAGGCCTGCAGTACTTGTGTTGTAAGTCTGTAGTTCTTGTGTTGTAGGCCTGCAGTACTTGTGTTGTAGGTCTGTAGTACTTGTGTTGTAGGTCTGTAGTTCTTGTGTTGTAGGCCTGCAGTACTTGTGTTGTAGGCCTGCAGTACTTGTGTTGTAGGTCTGTAGTTCTTGTGTTGTAGGTCTGTAGTTCTTGTGTTGTAGGCCTGCAGTACTTGTGTTGTAGGTCTGTAGTTCTTGTGTTGTAGGCCTGCAGTACTTGTGTTGTAGGTCTGTAGTTCTTGTGTTGTAGGCCTGCAGTACTTGTGTTGTAGGTCTGTAGTTCTTGTGTTGTAGGCCTGCAGTACTTGTGTTGTAGGTCTGTAGTTCTTGTGTTGTAGGCCTGCAGTACTTGTGTTGTAGGCCTGCAGTACTTGTGTTGTAGGTCTGTAGTACTTGTGTTGTAGGTCTGTAGTTCTTGTGTTGTAGGTCTGTAGTTCTTGTGTTGTAGGCCTGCAGTACTTGTGTTGTAGGTCTGTAGTTCTTGTGTTGTAGGTCTGTAGTTCTTGTGTTGTAGGTCTGTAGTTCTTGTGTTGTAGGCCTGTAGTTCTTGTGTTGTAGGCCTGTAGTTCTTGTGTTGTAGGCCTGTAGTTCTTGTGTTGTAGGCCTGTAGTTCTTGTGTTGTAGGCCTGTAGTTCTTGTGTTGTAGGTCTGTAGTTCTTGTGTTGTAGGCCTGCAGTACTTGTGTTGTAGGCCTGTAGTTCTTGTGTTGTAGGCCTGTAGTACTTGTGTTGTAGGCCTGTAGTTCTTGTGTTGTAGGCCTGCAGTACTTGTGTTGTAGGCCTGTAGTTCTTGTGTTGTAGGCCTGCAGTACTTGTGTTGTAGGTCTGTAGTACTTGTGTTGTAGGCCTGTAGTTCTTGTGTTGTATGCCTGCAGTACTTGTGTTGTAGGTCTGTAGTACTTGTGTTGTAGGTCTGTAGTACTTGTGTTGTAGGCCTGTAGTTCTTGTGTTGTAGGCCTGCAGTACTTGTGTTGTAGGTCTGTAGTACTTGTGTTGTAGGTCTGTAGTTCTTGTGTTGTAGGTCTGTAGTTCTTGTGTTGTAGGCCTGCAGTACTTGTGTTGTAGGTCTGTACTACTTGTGTTGTAGGTCTGTAGTTCTTGTGTTGTAGGTCTGTAGTACTTGTGTTGTAGGTCTGTAGTTCTTGTGTTGTAGGTCTGTAGTACTTGTGTTGTAGGTCTGTAGTTCTTGTGTTGTAGGCCTGCAGTACTTGTGTTGTAGGTCTGTAGTACTTGTGTTGTAGGTCTGTAGTTCTTGTGTTGTAGGTCTGTAGTTCTTGTGTTGTAGGTCTGTAGTACTTGTGTTGTAGGTCTGTAGTTCTTGTGTTGTAGGCCTGCAGTACTTGTGTTGTAGGTCTGTAGTACTTGTGTTGTAGGTTTGTAGTGCTTGTGTTGTAGGTCTGTAGTTCTTGTGTTGTAGGTCTGTAGTACTTGTGTTGTAGGTCTGTAGTACTTGTGTTGTAGGCCTGCAGTACTTGTGTTGTAGGCCTGTAGTACTTGTGTTGTAGGCCTGTAGTACTTGTGTTGTAGGTCTGTAGTTCTTGTGTTGTAGGCCTGTAGTACTTGTGTTGTAGGCCTGTAGTACTTGTGTTGTAGGCCTGTAGTACTTGTGTTGTAGGCCTGTAGTACTTGTGTTGTAGGCCTGCAGTACTTGTGTTGTAGGTCTGTAGTACTTGTGTTGTAGGTCTGTAGTTCTTGTGTTGTAGGCCTGCAGTA
Organism: Cherax quadricarinatus; assembly: GCF_038502225.1. Lineage (NCBI taxonomy): Eukaryota > Metazoa > Arthropoda > Malacostraca > Decapoda > Parastacidae > Cherax > Cherax quadricarinatus. The sequence continues at coordinate 8,075,401 of NC_091343.1, read as the reverse complement.
CTTGTGTTGTAGGCCTGCAGTACTTGTGTTGTAGGTCTGTAGTTCTTGTGTTGTAGGCCTGCAGTACTTGTGTTGTAGGTCTGTAGTTCTTGTGTTGTAGGCCTGCAGTACTTGTGTTGTAGGTCTGTAGTACTTGTGTTGTAGGTCTGTAGTTCTTGTGTTGTAGGCCTGCAGTACTTGTGTTGTAGGTCTGTCGTTCTTGTGTTGTAGGCCTGCAGTACTTGTGTTGTAGGTCTGTAGTTCTTGTGTTGTAGGCCTGCAGTACTTGTGTTGTAGGTCTGTAGTTCTTGTGTTGTAGGCCTGTAGTACTTGTGTTGTAGGTCTGTAGTACTTGTGTTGTAGGTCTGTAGTACTTGCGTTGTAGGCCTGCAGTACTTTTGTAGGTCTGTAGTACTTGTGTTGTAGGCCTGCAGTACTTGTGTTGTAGGTCTGTAGTTCTTGTGTTGTAGGCCTGCAGTACTTGTGTTGTAGGTCTGTAGTACTTGTGTTGTAGGTCTGTAGTACTTGTGTTGCAGGCCTGCAGTACTTGTGTTGTAGGTCTGTAGTACTTGTGTTGTAGATCTGTAGTTCTTGTGTTGTAGGCCTGCAGTACTTGTGTTGTAGGCCTGCAGTACTTGTGTTGTAGGTCTGTAGTTCTTGTGTTGTAGGCCTGCAGTACTTGTGTTGTAGGTCTGTAGTTCTTGTGTTGTAGGCCTGCAGTACTTGTGTTGTAGGTCTGTAGTACTTGTGTTGTAGGTCTGTAGTACTTGTGTTGTAGGCCTGCAGTACTTGTGTTGTAGGTCTGTAGTTCTTGTGTTGTAGGCCTGCAGTACTTGTGTTGTAGGTCTGTAGTACTTGTGTTGTAGGTCTGTAGTTCTTGTGTTGTAGGCCTGCAGTACTTGTGTTATAGGTCTGTAGTACTTGTGTTGTAGGTCTGTAGTTCTTGTGTTGTAGGCCTGCAGTACTTGTGTTGTAGGTCTGTAGTACTTGTGTTGTAGGCCTGCAGTACTTTTGTAGGTCTGTAGTACTTGTGTTGTAGGTCTGTAGTACTTGTGTTGTAGACCTGCAGTACTTGTGTTGTAGGCCTGCAGTACTTGTGTTGTAGGTCTGTAGTACTTGTGTTGTAGGTCTGTAGTACTTGTGTTGTAGGCCTGCAGTACTTGTGTTGTAGGCCTGTAGTACTTGTGTTGTAGGCCTGTAGTACTTGTGTTGTAGGCCTGTAGTACTTGTGTTGTAGGTCTGTAGTACTTGTGTTGTAGGCCTGCAGTACTTGTGTTGTAGGCCTGTAGTACTTGTGTTGTAGGCCTGTAGTACTTGTGTTGTAGGCCTGTAGTACTTGTGTTGTAGGCCTGTAGTACTTGTGTTGTAGGTCTGTAGTACTTGTGTTGTAGGCCTGCAGTACTTGTGTTGTAGGCCTGTAGTACTTGTGTTGTAGGTCTGTAGTACTTGTGTTGCAGACCTGCAGTACTTGTGTTGTAGGCCTGCAGTACTTGTGTTGTAGGCCTGTAGTACTTGTGTTGTAGGCCTGCAGTACTTGTGTTGTAGGTCTGTAGTACTTGTGTTGTAGGCCTGCAGTACTTGTGTTGTAGGCCTGTAGTACTTGTGTTGTAGGCCTGCAGTACTTGTGTTGTAGGCCTGCAGTACTTGTGTTGTAGGTCTGTAACACTTGTGTTGTAGGTCTGTAGTACTTGTGTTGTAGGTCTGTAACACTTGTGTTGTAGGTCTGTAGTACTTGTGTTGTAGGTCTGTAGTACTTGTGTTGTAGGTCTGTAATACTTGTGTTGTAGGTCGGTAGTACTTGTGTTGTAGGTCTGTAACACTTGTGTTGTAGGTCTGTAGTACTTGTGTTGCAGGTCTGTAACACTTGTGTTGTAGGTCTGTAGTACTTGTGTTGTAGGCCTGCAGTACTTGTGTTGTAGGTCTGTAATACTTGTGTTGTAGGTCTGTAGTACTTGTGTTGTAGGTCTGTAACACTTGTGTTGTAGGTCTGTAGTACTTGTGTTGTAGGCCTGCAGTACTTGTGTTGTAGGTCTGTAATACTTGTGTTGTAGGTCTGTAGTACTTGTGTTGTAGGCCTGCAGTACTTGTGTTGTAGACCTGCAGTACTTGTGTTGTAGACCTGCAGTACTTGTGTTGTAGGTCTGTAATACTTGTGATGTAGACCTGCAGTACTTGTGTTGTAGACCTACACTACTTGTGTTGTAGGCCTGCAGTACTTGTGTTGTAGACCTGCAGTACTTGTGTTGTAGACCTACACTACTTGTGTTGTAGGCCTGCAGTACTTGTGTTGTAGACCTACACTACTTGTGTTGTAGGCCTGCAGTACTTGTGTTGTAGGCCTGCAGTACTTGTGCTGTGGTCTGCAGTACTTGTGTTGTAGGCCTGCAGTACTTGTGTTGTAGACCTGCACTACTTGTGTTGTAGGTCTGCAGTACTTGTGTTGCAGGCCTGCAGTACTTGACCATACCCTGGCCGGGATTGAACCCGCGGTCAGAGAGTCTCAAAACTCCAGCCCGTCGCGTTAGCCACTAGACCAGCTAGCCACAATAAGATTCATCCAACTAGGTATATTTCTACACCATAGGAAGGTTAGCACAGGCACCTCTGTGACCACAAATGCAAGTTTTTACAGACGAATCTCCAGCTAGCGTGGCCGTGCCGAACTCTAGCTCAAGTCCCTTCGCTGCAGTCAACATGACTCACGAAATCGTAATTACACGATTGCAAACAAACCATACTCCGGCCGGGATTGAACCCGCGGCCAGTGAGTCATGTTGACGGCAGTGAGGGGACTTGAGCTAGAGTTCGTCACGGCCACGCTAGCTGGAGATTCGTCTGTAAAAACTTGCATTTGTGGTCACAGAGGTGCCTGTGCTAACTTTCCTATGGTGTAGAAATATACCTAGTTGGATGAATCTTATTGTGGCTAGCTGGTCTAGTGGCTAACGCGACGGGCTGGAGTTTTGAGACTCTCTGACCGCGGGTTCAATCCCGGCCGGGGTATGGTTTGTTTGCAATCGTGTCATTACGATTTCGTGAGTCCTGCAGTACTTGTGTTGTAAGCCTGCAGTACTTGTGTTGTAAACCTGCAGCACTTGTGTTGCAAGCCTGCAGTACTTGTGTTGCAGGCGTGCAGTACTTGTGTTGTAGGCCTGCAGTACTTGTGTTGTAGGCCTGCAGTACTTGTGTTGCAGGTCTGCAGTACTTGTGTTGTAGGCGTGCAGTACCTGTGTTGCAAACCTGCAGTACTTGTGTTGCAAACCTGCAGTACTTGTGTTGTAGGCCTGCAGTACTTGTGTTGTAGACCTGCAGTACTTGTGTTGTAGGCCTGCAGTACTTGTGTTGTAGGCCTGCAGTACTTGTGTTGCAGGTCTGCAGTACTTGTGTTGTAGGCGTGCAGTACCTGTGTTGCAAACCTGCAGTACTTGTGTTGCAAACCTGCAGTACTTGTGTTGTAGGCCTGCAGTACTTGTGTTGTAGACCTGCAGTACTTGTGTTGTAGGCCTGCAGTACTTGTGTTGTAGGCCTGCAGTACTTGTGTTGCAGGCCTTCAGTACTTGTGTTGTAGGCGTGCAGTACCTGTGTTGCAAACCTGCAGTACTTGTGTTGCAAACCTGCAGTACTTGTGTTGTAGGCCTGCAATACTTGTGTTGTAGGCCTGCAGCACTTGTGTTGTAGGCCTGCAGTACTTGTGTTGTAGGCCTGCAGTACTTGTGTTGTAGGCCTGCAGTACCTGTGTTGTAGGCCTGCAGTACTTGTGTTGTAGGCCTGCAGTACTTGTGTTGTAGGCCTGCAGTACTTGTGTTGTAGGCCTGCAGTACTTTTGTTGTAGGCCTGCAGTACTTGTGTCGTAGGCCTGCAGTACTTGTGTTGTAGGCCTGCAGTACTTGTGTTGTAGGCCTGCAGTACTTTTGTTGTAGGCCTGCAGTACTTGTGTCGTAGGCCTGCAGTACTTGTGTTGTAGGCCTGCAGTACTTGTGTTGTAGGCCTGCAGTACCTGTGTTGTAGGCCTGCAGTACTTGTGTTGTAGGCCTGCAGTACTTGTGTTGTAGGCCTGCAGTACTTGTGTTGTAGGCCTGCAGTACTTTTGTTGTAGGCCTGCAGTACTTGTGTCGTAGGCCTGCAGTACTTGTGTCGTAGGCCTGCAGTACTTGTGTCGTAGGCCTGCAGTACTTGTGTTGTTGGCCTGCAGTACTTGTGTTGTTGGCCTGCAGTACTTGTGTCGTAGGCCTGCAGTACTTGTGTCGTAGGCCTGCAGTACTTGTGTCGTAGGCCTGCAGTACTTGTGTTGTAGGCCTGCAGTACTTGTGTTGTTGGCCTGCAGTACTTGTGTTGTTGGCCTGCAGTACTTGTGTTGTTGGCCTGCAGTACTTGTGTTGTTGGCCTGCAGTACTTGTGTTGTTGGCCTGCAGTACTTGTGTTGTTGGCCTGCAGTACTTGTGTTGTTGGCCTGCAGTACTTGTGTTGTAGGCCTGCAGTACTTGTGCTGTTGGCCTGCAGTACTTGTGTTGTTGGCCTGCAGTACTTGTGTTGTTGGCCTGCAGTACTTGTGTTGTAGGCCTGCAGTACTTGTGTTGTTGGCCTGCAGTACTTGTGTTGTAGGCCTGCAGTACTTGTGTTGTAGGCCTGCAGTACTTGTGTTGTAGGCCTGTAGTACTTGTGTTGTAGGTCTGCAGTACTTGTGTTGTAGGCCTGCAGTACTTGTGTTGTTGGCCTGCAGTACTTGTGTTGTTGGCCTGCAGTACTTGTGTTGTTGGCCTGCAGTACTTGTGTTGTAGGCCTGCAGTACTTGTGTTGTTGGCCTGCAGTACTTGTGTTGTAGGCCTGCAGTACTTGTGTTGTTGGCCTGCAGTACTTGTGTTGTTGGCCTGCAGTACTTGTGTTGTAGGCCTGCAGTACTTGTGTTGTTGGCCTGCAGTACTTGCGTTGTAGGCCTGCAGTACTTGTGTTGTTGGCCTGCAGTACTTGTGTTGTTGGCCTTCAGTACTTGTGTTGTTGGCCTGCAGTACTTGTGTTGTTGGCCTGCAGTATTTGTGTTGTAGGCCTGCAGTACTTGTGCTGTAGGCCTGCAGTACTTGTGTTGTTGGCCTGCAGTACTTGTGTTGTTGGCCTGCAGTACTTGTGCTGTAGGCCTGCAGTACTTGTGTTGTTGGCCTGCAGTACTTGTGTTGTTGGCCTGCAGTATTTGTGTTGTAGGCCTGCAGTACTTGTGCTGTAGGCCTGCAGTACTTGTGTTGTAGGCCTGCAGTACTTGTGTTGTAGGCCTGCAGTACTTGTGTTGTAGGCCTGCAGTACCTGTGTTGTAGGCCTGCAGTACTTGTGTTGTAGGCCTGCAGTACTTGTGTTGTAGGCCTGCAGTACTTGTGTTGTAGGCCTGCAGTACTTTTGTTGTGGGCCTGCAGTACTTGTGTCGTAGGCCTGCAGTACTTGTGTTGTAGGCCTGCAGTACTTGTGTTGTAGACCTGCAGTACTTGTGTTGTAGGCCTTCAGTACTTGTGTTGTAGACCTACAGTACTTGTGTTGTAGGCCTGCAGTACTTGTGTTGTAGGCCTGCAGTACTTGTGTTGTAAACCTGCAGTACTTGTGTTGTAGGCCTGCAGTACTTGTGTTGTAGGCCTGCAGTACTTGTGTTGTAGACCTGCAGTACTTGTGTTGTAGGCCTTCAGTACTTGTGTTGTAGACCTACAGTACTTGTGTTGTAGTCCTGCAGTACTTGTGTTGTAGGCCTGCAGTACTTGTGTTGTAAACCTGCAGTACCTGTGTTGTAGGCCTGCAGTACTTGTGTTGTAGGTCTGTAGTACTTGTGTTGTTGGCCTGCAGTACTTGTGTTGTTGGCCTGCAGTATTTGTGTTGTAGGCCTGCAGTACTTGTGCTGTAGGCCTGCAGTACTTGTGTTGTTGGCCTGCAGTACTTGTGTTGTTGGCCTGCAGTACTTGTGCTGTAGGCCTGCAGTACTTGTGTTGTTGGCCTGCAGTACTTGTGTTGTTGGCCTGCAGTATTTGTGTTGTAGGCCTGCAGTACTTGTGCTGTAGGCCTGCAGTACTTGTGTTGTTGGCCTGCAGTACTTGTGTTGTTGGCCTGCAGTACTTGTGCTGTAGGCCTGCAGTACTTGTGTTGTTGGCCTGCAGTACTTGTGTTGTTGGCCTGCAGTACTTGTGCTGTAGGCCTGCAGTACTTGTGTTGTTGGCCTGCAGTACTTGTGTTGTTGGCCTGCAGTACTTGTGTTGTTGGCCTGCAGTACTTGTGCTGTAGGCCTGCAGTACTTGTGTTGTTGGCCTGCAGTACTTGTGTTGTTGGCCTGCAGTACTTGTACTGTAGGCCTGCAGTACTTGTGTTGTTGGCCTGCAGTACTTGTGTTGTTGGCCTGCAGTACTTGTGCTGTAGGCCTGCAGTACTTGTGTTGTTGGCCTGCAGTACTTGTGTTGTTGGCCTGCAGTACTTGTGTTGTTGGCCTGCAGTACTTGTGCTGTAGGCCTGCAGTACTTGTGTTGTTGGCCTGCAGTACTTGTGTTGTAGACCTGCAGTACTTGTGTTGTAGGCCTGCAGTACTTGTGTTGTAGACCTACAGTACTTGTGTTGTAGGCCTGCAGTACTTGTGTTGTAGGCCTGCAGTACTTGTGTTGTAAACCTGCAGTACTTGTGTTGTAGGCCTGCAGTACTTGTGTTGTAGGTCTGCAGTACTTGTGTTGTAGGCCTGCAGTACTTGTGTTGTTGGCCTGCAGTACTTGTGCTGTAGGCCTGCAGTACTTGTGTTGTTGGCCTGCAGTACTTGTGCTGTAGGCCTGCAGTACTTGTGGTGTAGGCCTGCAGTACTTGTGTTGTTGGCCTGCAGTACTTGTGCTGTAGGCCTGCAGTACTTGTGTTGTTGGCCTGCAGTACTTGTGTTGTTGGCCTGCAGTACTTGTGCTGTAGGCCTGCAGTACTTGTGTTGTTGGCCTGCAGTACTTGTGTTGTTGGCCTGCAGTACTTGTGCTGTAGGCCTGCAGTACTTGTGTTGTTGGCCTGCAGTACTTGTGTTGTTGGCCTGCAGTACTTGTGCTGTAGGCCTGCAGTACTTGTGTTGTTGGCCTGCAGTACTTGTGTTGTTGGCCTGCAGTACTTGTGTTGTTGGCCTGCAGTACTTGTGCTGTAGGCCTGCAGTACTTGTGTTGTTGGCCTGCAGTACTTGTGTTGTTGGCCTGCAGTACTTGTACTGTAGGCCTGCAGTACTTGTGTTGTTGGCCTGCAGTACTTGTGTTGTTGGCCTGCAGTACTTGTGTTGTTGGCCTGCAGTACTTGTGTTGTTGGCCTGCAGTACTTGTGTTGTTGGCCTGCAGTACTTGTGCTGTAGGCCTGCAGTACTTGTGTTGTTGGCCTGCAGTACTTGTGTTGTTGGCCTGCAGTACTTGTACTGTAGGCCTGCAGTCCTTGTGTTGTTGGCCTGCAGTACTTGTGTTGTTTGCCTGCAGTACTTGAGTTGTAGGTCTGCAGTACTTGTGTTGTAGGCCTGCAGTACTTGTGTTGTAGGCCTGCAGTACTTGTGTTGTTGGCCTGCAGTACTTGTGTTGTAGGCCTGCAGTACTTGTGTTGTTGGCCTGCACTACATGTGTTGTAGGCCTGCAGTACTTGGTTGTTTTGTAAGCAACACCCAGTAACACTCACAAATATCACTCAGCAAGGAAGGATGTCTAGCTTAGAAATAATTTAAATAATATATGTATATTATTAATGATAAAATGTTTCACTGCAACCAAGCTTAAGTAATATGCCTACAATTGAGGTCAGGCTTACTGGGCGGTAACTTGACGGTAAGGACTTGTCCCCTGCTGTAAACATAGGAATAACATATCAGACACTACACACGTTTGAAGAGACATAACAAAAATGTTGGTTAATGATTTATAAAGTTACTATTTGCAGTCTTTAAGAACCCGTGAAAATAGTTCATCAGAGCCCTGGGATTTATTTTGCTGTATGATGGTCAACCTGTTTAATTACCATATCCCTATTGGCTGTGATATTACATAGTTTATTTTTTTCAGGACCACTGTAAAAATTAATTAGTGGGATATTGTTAGTGTCTTCTTGAGTGAAAACCTAGAGGAAATAATTATTAAAAATCTAGCAGCACATTTTTATTCTACCTGTGAGTAAGTTGTCCAGAGTTGGTTTTGAGAGGACCTAAGTTCTCTTTAACCTTTGCTCTATATACCTAGAAAAAGCCTTTCGGATTAGTTTTCGCATCATTTGCCACTTCAATTTCATGGTCCCGTTTAGTTATTCTTATTCCTTTTAAAACTTCCCTCTTAATGTGAGTATATTGATCCACGTGATGGCCCTCACCTCTTTTGATACACTTATAAATTCCTTTCTTCTGAGCGTAATGTTTATCAATTTCTGATCATTTCTATTCGATTTCATGTCTCTAAATGGAATAAATTTTCATTGGGCAGCATGTATAGTTGATGATTAAGACACATGTGCAGCAGTTGGGTATCTTTATTGATGAAACGTTTCGGAAACAAAGTAGACTTCTTCAGTCAAGTACAGAGGTACCAGTGATAGTGAAATAATGATAATATAATCAATCCAGCAACCTTGGAGAAAAAGTATTTGAGGTGGTCAGTCCCTCAGCCTGGAGAAGAGTTCAGCTCCCTGGTCTGGAACTATATACTTTATCTCCAAGTTTGATGGACTGATTACATCATCTTTATTTCACTACTACTGCTGCCTCTGTGTTTGACTGAAGAAATCTAATGTGTAGGCGAAACCTTTCATCAATAAAGATATATAACTGTTGCACATGTGTCTTAATTTGTATCTTGTCAGTATTTTGTATCATTTTCAACAACATGTATATTTTTAAGAAAACTGTCTTATTGATAGTTCTCTACGATACCCCAGTCCATAGATGACAGGTGCTCTTTAACTGGTGTAATCTACTAAGCGAAAATCTGGGACCATTACTGAGTTATGCCTAATATCATACTTCCAATCGATACTAAGGTAATTGATTTTTAGTCGCTTGCGCCAAGTTCCTTTATAATCTCTAGATTGTTAACAAGGGTTTCCTTGTTAGCCAGAGCCAAATCAACAAGTTATTTTCCCTCGTTGGGTCTGTCACAAATTGCTCCATAAAACAATTTTGAACTACCTCCAGGAAGTTATTTGACTCAAGATTCCCAGTCACTGAATTCCGATCAGTTTGACTAAAGTTAGTCTCCTAGAATTACTACATTATCGTCATCACTGTATGACCCTAGAGGGTTTAGCGCTTCTTTTTTATTACAATAATAACAACAGCATCGACGTTATTGTGCCTTGTGGCCTTAACAGTTTCTTTCCAGAGTAGTCTCCCTCCGTCCCTATCCAAGTCTTGGGGACGGTAAATCACGCCTAAAATTAATTTTTCATGACCTGAAAATTCTATCTGGACTCTGCGTATGTTTTTTTTCAGTGTTAATACCCGCTTCTATGCAGAAGTTTAATTGTTCCCTGACATACAACGTCACCCCGCTTCCCTTCCCGTTACTTCTATCAACGTGGAACAACTTAAAACCCTGAATGTGACATTCAGCAGGCATGTCCCGATTCTTCATATTAAACCACGTCTCAGTTATGGTAAATATATCAATGTCACCAGCATTTGAAACTAATCTCAGCTCAGCCTTCTTGTTTCTAGCACAAGGATTATTTATGATATGTTTTTAGAAATCCCTCTCTTCTCTTGTCCCTCCATGTTCCTTCCTGCTCCCCCACTATCTCTGTTACTGTCTTTATCACTTAGTATCACTGGCTTTCCAATATTCACCAATAACTCTACCTCATTCTGCCTTTAACTGGTTTCCCTTAAACTCACAGTGTCGCTGCACTGATAATTCATCCTGCCCAATTACATTGCATCATATTTCATTGTTTTCTCACAAAACCCATACCAAAACTGTTTCTTGTTTGCAGCTCTAACAGCGCCATCGCACTGGCCAATACTGGTCAGTTTCTCTGATGACTAATATGGCGTTATTTATATTCAGGAGATGGTTGTGAGGGTCCTGCAGGAGATGTTTAAATTGGTTTAAAAGGACATGTGAGCAAACACGAACATGGAAACGCCAGCAACACCTGTGTCCTCCACAGGAACTCCACAGAACATTTGATGAATTGGAATGAGGCGCAACTCGTCCTTACCGAACAACATCTTAGACGCCAACGATGTCTGGAAGCTTCGCTAATCGCCATCACCGACACCGTGGAGCATAATACAGGAAGCTACAAAATTTCAAAAACGCTGTCGTACATGATAACCAAAGAAATCACATCCTACCTGACAACACAGGAATCACGTTACGTCATTGTCTACCTCAGATAAGTCACATTTACATTTTCAGGTCACTGTTTGCTACTCACACCCCAGTCTCCGCCTATACAGACTTATTTTCAAACGTGTGTTAAAAGTGATCAAGGTCCCAGGACCGAAACGTTTCCCAATAAATATGTCCTAGTGTCTGCTCACGTGTTTTTCAAACCAATTTGTCGGTAACCAATTACCAGGTTTGTATCATACAGCGTTAAAATTATCTTTCCAACATGAATATAGGCGTTCCATGATCCGTTGTTTGAAAGCTCTACGTAGAGTTTGTCGAATATATCATATGGTATATAGATGTCAGTATAGATTCTTATTGGTGTGTCTTATTCTTAGTAACTACTAAAGTCTTAGCTCTGGGTGTGATGTTGGATGATGCTAGTGACACGAGAGACACTAGCGGTCTTGTGCATGAGCCTCAGTCATACTGAACATGAAGTCAGGAGAAGGTTTAAAGTGTGACAGTGTGAGTGTGTTATAATAGTGCGTGTGGCTCCACCTCTTAAGTATTGTTGATAGAGAAAGAATAAGTCACAACACTGTGGCTGCAACAAGTCACCAAAATTCTACACTTTGGATAGGAACCTTAATACGATTGTTGTCAAGTTACTCTTTAACCTTAACAATGGTCCATGATGGATCAAAGCCTCGTCATAAAGTGCCTCTCCTAAGTGCGGGTTTCACTGATTTCAGGCCTCCAGGGCCCGGTCGTATCTATTCTCGAAGCCGTGTATAGTGATTTTATACCTGTATATTTGTTATATATTTATTTTTATGTCATTGCAGGTAAGTGTATAAACCTACACGAGTGAACCATGAAGAACAGTGGCACTTAATGACGAGGTGGGTCATTCGTGGTGGCACTGAGGACTTGACTCACAACAGTGACCTCTGACACCTTCACGTCCTCTTACTCCTCCTTCATGTCAGTGATGGGCTCTTGAGCCAAGGAACTGGATGCAACCTTCTCTTCCGTGGATCGAACATGAGTGCCTCAAAAACGGATTTAGCATTTCTTAATGATTAAAAAATAATCCTTACAGAGTATCTTTATAATGTTACAAAGAATTTTTATAGTGTTACATTGTGTCTTTATAGTGGTACGTAGTATCTTTATAGTGGTAAGTAGTATCTTTATAGCGTTAAGTAGTATCTTTATAGCGTTAAGTAGTATCTTTAAAGTGTTACGTAGTACATAATGTTCCGTAGTATCTTTATAGTGTTACGTAGTATCTTTATAGTGTTACGTAGTATCTTTATAGTGTTACGTAGTATCTTTATAGTGTTACGTAGTATCTTTATAGTGTTACGTAGTATCTTTATAGTGTTACGTAGTATCTTTATAGTGTTACGTAGTATCTTTATAGTGTTACGTAGTATCTTTATAGTGTTACGTAGTGTCTTTATAGTGTTACGTAGTATCTTTATAGTGTTACGTAGTATCTTTATAGTGTTACGTAGTATCTTTATAGTGTTACGTAGTATCTTTATAGTGTTACGTAGTATCTTTATAGTGTTACGTAGTATCTTTATAGTGTTACGTAGTATCTTTATAGTGTTACGTAGTGTCTTTATAGTGTTACGTAGTATCTTTATAGTGTTACGTAGTATCTTTATAGTGTTACGTAGTATCTTTATAGTGTTACGTAGTATCTTTATAGTGTTACGTAGTATCTTTATAGTGTTACGTAGTATCTTTATAGTGTTACGTAGTATCTTTATAGTGTTACGTAGTATCTTTATAGTGTTACGTAGTGTCTTTATAGTGTTACGTAGTATCTTTATAGTGTTACGTAGTATCTTTATAGTGTTACGTAGTATCTTTATAGTGTTACGTAGTATCTTTATAGTGTTACGTAGTGTCTTTATAGTGTTACGTAGTATCTTTATAGTGTTACGTAGTATCTTTATAGTGTTACGTAGTATCTTTATAGTGTTACGTAGTATCTTTATAGTGTTACGTAGTATCTTTATAGTGTTACGTAGTATCTTTATAGTGTTACGTAGTATCTTTATAGTGTTACATAGTATCCTCGTTGTGTAGCAATATAATAACTATAACACTGCTAGAGTGGGAAAAATGTTATCCATCTTGCTGATAAGACTCAACTCGACCCATGACTACATCAGGTGTCTCCCTCACTCCTTTTCTCCCTTCTGTCTCTCCCTCTCTCTCTTCCTCACTCCCTCTCTTCTGTCTCTCCTTCACTCGCTTCTGTCTCTCTCTCTCTCCTTTCTCTCTCTCCTTCCCTCCCTCCCTCCCTCCCTACCATCACTGTCCCTTGGCTACTTCAAGTTCCCTTCACCTCCTGTCCCCTCCTGTCTCTTCCCGTCCCTCCCCCTCACCCTCGGTATGACTTGCTTTGCCTCAAAATTCATCTGAGTAATTCATCCTCCCCTCTCTGCTTCCCCTCTCTGTTTCCCTTCTGTTCACCTTCAATATAGCTAACTCCACCATACGTTCCCTTTTCCCCTCATCACTTCTTTCCTTACATAGTCCCCTCATCACCTACTTCCTCACATGGTCCCCTCATCACCTACTTCCCCATATAGTCCCTTCATCACCTATTTCCCCACATAATCCCCTCATCACCGACTTCCCTACATATTCCCCTCATCACCTACTTCCCTACATAGTCCCCTCATCACCTACTTCCCCACATAGTCCCCTCATCACCTACTTCCCTACATAGTCCACTCATCACCTACTTCCCTACATAGTCCCCTCATCACCTACTTCCCTACATAGTCCCCTCATCACCAACTTCCCTACATACTCCCCTCATCACCTACTTCCCCACATAGTCCCCTCATCACCTACTTCCCTATATAGTCCCCTCATCACCTACTTCCCTACATAGTCCCCTCATCACCTACTTCCCTATATAGTCCCCTCATCACCTACTTCCCTACATAGTCCCCTCATCACCTACTTCCCTACATACTCCCCTAATCACCTACTTCCCCACATAGTCCCCTCATCACCAACTTCTCCATATAGTCCCCTCATCACCTACTTCCCGACATAGTCCCCTCATCACCTACTTCCCTACATAGTCCCCTCATCACCTACTTCCCTACATAGTCGCCTCATCACCTACTTCCCTACATAGTCCCCTAACGCCTACTTCCCCACATAGTCCCCTCATCACCTACTTCCCCACATAGTCCCCTCATCACCTACTTCCCTACATAGTCCCCTCATCACCTACTTCCCTACATAGTCCCCTCATCACCTACTTCCCTACATAGTCCCCTCATCACCTACTTCCCTACATAGTCCCCTCATCACCTACTTCCCTATATAGTCCCCTCATCACCTACTTCCCTACATAGTCCCCTCATCGCCTACTTCCCCACATAGTCCCCTCATCACCTACTTCCCCACATAGTCCCCTCATCACCTACTTCCCTACATAGTCCCCTCATCACCTACTTCCCTACATAGTCCCCTCATCACCTACTTCCCTACATAGTCCCCTCATCACCTACTTCCCCACATAGTCCCCTTATCACCTACTTCCCTATATAGTTCGCTCATTATCTACTTCCCTACATAATCCCATCATCACCTACTTCCCTACATAGTCCCCTCATCACCTACTTCCCCACATAGTCCCCTCATCACCTACTTCCCCACATAGTCCCCTCATCACCAACTTCCCCACATAGTCCCCTCATCATCTACTTCCCCACATAGTCCCCTCATCACCTACTTCTCCACATAGTCCTCTCATTACCTACTTCCCTACATAGTCCCCTAATCACCTATTTCCCTACATAGTCCCCTCATCACCTACTTCCATACATAGTCCCCTCATCATCTACTTTCCCACATAGTCCCCTCATCACCTACTTCCCCACACAGTCCCCTCATCACCTACTTCCCCCACATAGTCCCCTCATCATCTACTTCCCCACATAGTCCCCTCATCACCTACTTCCCTACATAGTCCCCTCATCACCTACTTCCCTACATAGTCCCCTCATCCTCAGCCTCACCCTCCAGTACTACTGTACCTGTCTCACCCTCCAGTACTACTGTACCTGTCTTACCCTCCAGTACTACTGTACCTGTCTCACCGTCCAGTACTACTGTACCTGTCTCACACTCTAGTACTACTGTACCTGTCTCACCCTTCAGTACTACTGTGCCTGTCTCACCCTCCAGTACTACTGTACCTGTCTCACCGTCCAGTACTATTTTGCCTGTCTCACCCTCCAGTACTACTGTACCTGTCTCACCGTCCAGTACTACCGTACCTGTCTCACCCTCCAGTACTACTGTACCTGTCTTACCCTCCAGTACTAATGTACCTGTCTCACCGTCCAGTACTACTGTGCCTGTCTCACCGTCCAGTACTACTGTACCTGTCTTACCGTCCAGTTTTACTGTACCTGTCTCACCGTCCAGTACTACTGTACCTGTCTCACCCTCCAGTACTACTGTGCCTGTCTCGCCGTCCAGTACTACTGTACCTGTCTCACCGTTCAGTACTACTGTACCTGTCTCACCCTCCAGTACTACTGTGCCTGTCTCACCCTCCAGTACTACTGTACCTGTCTCACCGTCCAGTACTACTGTACCTGTCTCACCCTCCAGTACTACTGTGCCTGTCTCACCGTCCTGTACTACTGTACCTGTCTCACCCTCCAGTACTAGTGTACCTGTCTCACCCTCCAGTACTACTGTACCTGTCTCACCCTCCAGTATTACTGTGCCTGTCTCACTGTCCAGTACTACTTTACCTGTCTCACCGTCCAGTACTACTGTACCTGTCTCACCGTCCAGTACTACTGTACCTGTCTCACCCTCCAGTACTACTGTACCTGTCTCACCGTCCAGTACTACTGTACCTGTCTCACCCTCCAGTACTACTGTACCTGTCTCACTCCCCAGTACTACTGTACCTGTCTCACCGTCCAGTACTACTGTACCTGTCTCACCCTCCTGTACTACTGTACCTGTCTCACCGTCCAGTACTACTGTACCTGTCTCACCCTCCAGTACTACTGTACCTGTCTCACCCTCCAGTACTACTGTACCTGTCTCACCCTCCAGTACTACTGTACCTGTCTCACCCTCCAGTACTACTGTACCTGTCTCACCCTCCAGTACTACTGTACCTGTCTCACCCTCCAGTACTACTGTACCTATCTCACCGTCCAGTACTACTGTACCTGTCTCACCCTCCAGTACTACTCTACCTGTCTCACCCTCCAGTACTACTGTACCTGTCTCACCGTCCAGTACTACTGTACCAGCCTCACCCTCCAGTACTACTGTACCTGTCTCACCGTCTACAGTACTACTGTGGACGGTGAGACAGGTACAGTGGTGACGTGTACTTAGCTCTGTGAAGACCTGTTTATGTGCTCTCTGTGAATCTGAACCAGGATGCCCTCTCTTGAGCAACTTTACCAGCAGCTGAAAGAAGAGCTTAGGGTTGCTAAGCAAGAGATACGGTGATTAACGGAGGAGAACAAGAGGATTCGAAGTAATCCTCCTATTGTGAGTCCCCAGGTTAAGAGGGGAGCTTGGTCAGTGGCCGGACAACATGGAACCAAGCTGAGGATCAAGAAGACTGTTGGAGAGGCAGAAACAACGAGGCCCCAGAAGACTGCTGTGGAAACTTCCAACCCATTTTCGGTGCTACCCCACGAATGTGGGTGTTCTACTGGGAATGTCACAATAAGCACCAAGAAAGCATTGGCTGAAGTGAGTGAGACCTCCCTGGAAACCCCAACAAAAACCATTGAGAACGTCTTGACGAATTCCATAAGTGAAGGTGCAGTGCTACCTAATGAATGTGAGTCGACTACTGGGAACATCACGACGGACGTCGCCAAGGAAGGTAAAAACATTGTTGTTGTTGGGGATAGCCAGATTAGGTACATGGATAGGGCATTCTGCTTGAAGGATAGGAGTAGGAGGCAGAGTGTGTTTTCCTGGGGCTGGGATGAAGGATATTGTTAGCCGTCTGGATGACATCATGAGAGGTAATGGGAGCAATCTTGTTATCTGTCTCAGTGCTGGAGGCAACCATGTTGGCAGACGTAGGAGTGAGGACCTGATTAGCAGGTATAGGTCAGCAATAGAGATAATTAGGAGGAAGGGTGGGAACCCTGTCATATGTGGTATTTTGCCAAGGAGAGGAGTTGGAAATGAATGGTTGTCCAGAGCAATTGGTGTCTCATCCTCCAGTACTACTGTACCTGCCTCACCCTCCAGTACTATTGTACCTGTCTCACCCTCCAGTACTACTGTACCTGTCTCACCCTCCAGTACTACTTTATCTGTCTCACCCTCCAGTACTACTGTACCTATCTCACCCTCCAGTACTACTGTACCTGTCTCACCCTCCAGTACTACTGTACCTGTCTCACCCTCCAGTACTACTGTACTTATCTCACCCTCCAGTACTACTGTACCTGTCTCACCCTCCAGTACTACTGTACCTGTCTCACCCTCCAGTACTAATGTACCTATCTCACCCTCCAGTACTACTGTACCTGTCTCACCCTCCAGTACTACTGTACCTGTCTCACCCTCCAGTACTATTGTACCTGTCCCACCCTCCAGTACTATTGTACCTGTCTCACCGTCCAGTACTATTGTACCTGTCTCACCCTCCAGTACTATTGTACCTGTCTCACCGTCCAGTACTACTGTACCTGTCTCACCCTCCAGTACTACTGTACCTGTCTCACCCTCCAGTACTACTGTACCTGTCTCACCCTCCAGTACTACTGTACCTGTCTCACCCTCCAGTACTACTGTACCTGTCTCACCCTCCAGTACTACCGTACCTGTCTCACCCTCCAGTACTATTGTACCTGTCTCACCCTCCATGTCCTAAATGAAACATGTTGGGAAGATATCTTAAATAACATGGATCTAAACCAGTGCTTTGAAAGGATCAACTTCCTGGCAGCTGAAGCATGTTCAAGGCATATTCCCCTAAGAAAGAAGAAGAGCAGGAGTAAACTGGAGAGAGAAAGACGCTCCCTCTACAGAAGACGACGAAGAGTCACTGAGCTCCTCAGTAGTGCTAGAATATCTGATACACGAAAGGAGGCGCTGACCAGGGAAGTGGAAACTATTGAACTTAAGTTAAATGACTCTTACAGGAACCAGGAGAGACAGGAGGAGCTTAAAGCTATTAGTGAAATTGAAAGAAATTCAAAATATTTCTTTTCATATAACAAAAACAAGGCAAATACCACATCTAGTATCGGACCCTTACTCAGACAGGATGGGACTTACACAGATGACAACAAGGAAATGAGTAAAATATTGAAATCCCAGTACGACTCTGTGTTTAGTGAACCACTAATCAGTCTGAGGATCGACGACCCAAATGATTTCATCATGAATGAGCCTCAAAGCTCCATAAATGTATGCCAGATATCCGACATCACCCTAACTCCGATACATTTCGAAAAAGCCATTGACAACATGCCCACGCACTCAGCCCGGGGCCCAGACTCGTGGAACTCTGTATTCATTAAGAACTGCAAGAAACCCCTCTCGCGTGCCCTAAGTACACTATGGAGAAGGAGCTTGGACAAGGGTGAAATTCCACAGTCACGGATATAGCCCCACTCCATAAACGTGGCAGCAAGGCATTAGCTAAGAACTATAGACCAATAGCTCTGACGTCCCACATAAAAATCTTTGAAAGAGTGCTAAAAAGCAGGATTGCAAATCACCTGGATTCCCAAAATCTGCACAATCCAGGGCAACATGGGTTCAGGGCAGGTCGCTCCTGCCTCTCACAACTACTGGACCACTATGATATGGCCTTGGATGCACTGGAAGAAAATCAGAATGCAGATGTAATATACACAGACTTTGCAAAAGCATTTGACAAATGCGATCATGGCGTAATAGCCCATAAAATACGTGCTAAAGAAATAACTGAGAAAGTGGGGAAATGGATCTTCAACTTCCTAACAAACCGAACACAAAGAGTAGTGGTCAACAGAGTTAAATCGGAGGCTGCCATAGTGAAGAGCTCTGTTCCACAAGGCAAAGTACTCGCCCCCATCTTATTCCTCATCCTCATATCAGACATAGACAGAAATATACACCATAGCACCGTATCATTCTTTGCGGATGATACTAGGATCTGCATGAGGCTGTCATCTGCTGAGGACGCGGTTAACCTCCAAGAAGATATAAACAAAGTTTTCCAGTGGGCAACGGTAAACAATATGATGTTCAATGAAGACAAATTCCAACTACTCCGTTATGGAAAACTGGAGGAGATAATAACTAGAACAGAGTGTACTACAGACTCTGGCCATACAATAGAGCGGAAAAGTAATGTAAGGGACGTGGGAGTAGTAATGTCTGAGGATCTCACTTTCAAGGATCACAACAGTGCCACGATCGCACGTGCAAAGAAAATGATAGGATGGATAATGAGAACGTTCAAAACGAGAGATGCCAAGCCCATGATGATCCTTTTCAAATCACTTGTTCTCTCCAGTACTACTGTACCCGTCTCACCCTCCAGTACTACTGTACCTGTCTCACCCTCCAGTACTACTGTACCTGTCTCACCCTCCAGTACTACTGTACCTGTCTCACCCTCCAGTACTACTGTACCTGCCTCGCCTTCCAGTATTACTGTACCTGTCTCACCCTCCAGTACTACTGTACCTGTCTCACCCTCCAGTACTACTGTACCTGCCTCGCCTTCCAGTATTACTGTACCTGTCTCACCCTCCAGTACTGCTGTACCAGCAAAACCCTCCAGTACAACTGTACCTGTCTCACCCTCCAGTATTACTGTACTGTCTCACCTTCCAGCACTACTGTACCTGTCTCACCCTCCAGTACTACTATAATAGCCTCACCCTCCAGTACAACTGTACCTGTCTCGCCCTCCAGTAATACTGTATTATCTCCCCCTCCAGTACTACTGTACCTGTCTCACCCTCCAGTACTATTGTACCTGTCTCACCCTCCAGTACTACTGTACCTGTCTCATCCTCCAGTACTACTGTACCTGTCTCACCCTCCAGTACTAGTGTACCTGTCTCACCCTCCAGTACTACTGTACCAGCCTCACCCTCCAGTACTAGTGTACCTGTCTCACCTTCCAGTGCTACTGTGCCTGTCTCACCCTCAAGTACTACTGCACCTGTCTCACCCATAAAGTACTACTGTGCCTGTCTCACCCTCCAGTACTACTGCAGGTGTCTCACCCTCCAGTATAACTGTACCTGTCTCACCCTCCAGTACTACTGTGCCTGTCTCACCCTCCAGTACTACTGTACCTGTCTCACCCTCCAGTACCACTGTACCTGTCTCACCGTCCAGTACTACTGTGCCTGTCTCACCCTCCAGTACCACTGTACCTGTCTCACAGTCCAGTACTACTGTGCCTGTCTCACCCTCCAGTACTACTGTACCTGTCTCACCCTCCAGTACCACTGTACCTGTCTCACCGTCCAGTACTACTGTGCCTGTCTCACCCTCCAGTACCACTGTACCTGTCTCACCGTCCAGTACTACTGTACCTGTCTCACCGTCCAGTACTACTGTACCTGTCTCACCGTCCAGTACTACTGTACCTGGCTCTCCCTCCAGTACTAGTGTAACTGTCTCACCCTCCAGTACTAGTGCACTTGTCTCACCCCTCCAGTACTACTGTACCTGTCTCACCGTCCAGTACTACTGTACCTGTCTCACCGTCCAGTACTACTGTACCTGTCTCACCGTCCAGTACTACTGTGCCTGTCTCACCGTCCAGTACTACTGTACCTGTCTCACCGTCCAGTACTACTGTACCTGTCTCACCGTCCAGTACTACTGTACCTGTCTCACCGTCCAGTACTACTGTACCTGTCTCACCGTCCAGTACTACTGTACCTGTCTCACCGTCCAGTACTACTGTACCTGTCTCACCGTCCAGTACTACTGTACCTGTCTCACCGTCCAGTACTACTGTGCCTGTCTCACCCTCCAGTACCACTGTACCTGTCTCACCGTCCAGTACTACTGTACCTGTCTCACCGTCCAGTACTACTGTGCCTGTCTCACCGTCCAGTACTACTGTACCTGTCTCACCGTCCAGTACTACTGTACCTGTCTCACCGTCCAGTACTACTGTGCCTGTCTCACCCTCCAGTACCACTGTACCTGTCTCACCGTCCAGTACTACTGTGCCTGTCTCACCGTCCAGTACTACTGTACCTGTCTCACCGTCCAGTACTACTGTGCCTGTCTCACCGTCCAGTACTACTGTACCTGTCTCACCGTCCAGTACTACTGTACCTGTCTCACCGTCCAGTACTACTGTGCCTGTCTCACCCTCCAGTACCACTGTACCTGTCTCACCGTCCAGTACTACTGTACCTGTCTCACCGTCCAGTACTACTGTGCCTGTCTCACCGTCCAGTACTACTGTACCTGTCTCACCGTCCAGTACTACTGTACCTGTCTCACCGTCCAGTACTACTGTACCTGTCTCACCGTCCAGTACTACTGTGCCTGTCTCACCCTCCAGTACCACTGTACCTGTCTCACCGTCCAGTACTACTGTACCTGTCTCACCGTCCAGTACTACTGTGCCTGTCTCACCGTCCAGTACTACTGTACCTGTCTCACCGTCCAGTACTACCGTACCTGTGTCACCCTCCAGTACTACTGTGCCTATCTCACCGTCCAGTGCTACTGTACCTGTCACACCGTCCAGTACTACTGTACCTGTCTCACCCTCCAGTACTACAGTACCTGTCTCACCGTCCAGTACTACTGTGCCTGTCTCACCCTCCAGTACTACTGTACCTGTCTCACCTTCCTTGCCTCCATCATTCTTGCCTCCATCATTCTTGCCTCCATCATTCTTGCCTCCATCATCCTTGCCTCCATCATTCTTGCCTCCATCATTCTTGCCTCCATCATTCTTGCCTCCATCATCCTTGCCTCCATCATTCTTGGCTCCATCATTCTTGCCTCCATCATTCTTGCCTCCATCATTCTTGCCTCCATCATCCTTGCCTCCATCATTCTTGCCTCCATCATTCTTGCCTCCATCATCCTTGCCTCCATCATCCTTGCCTCCATCATCCTTGCCTCCATCATTCTTGCCTCCATCATTCTTGCCTCCATCATTCTTGCCTCCGTCATTCTTGCCTCCATCATTCTTGCCTCCATCATCCTAGCCTCAATCATCCTTGCCTCCATCATTCTTGCCTCCATCATTCTTGCCTCCATCATTCTTGCCTCCATCATCCTTGCCTCCATCATTCTTGCCTCCATCATTCTTGCCTCCATCATTCTTGCCTCCATCATCCTTGCCTCCATCATCCTTGCCTCCATCATCCTTGCCTCCATCATTCTTGCCTCCATCATTCTTGCCTCCATCATTCTTGCCTCCGTCATTCTTGCCTCCATCATTCTTGCCTCCATCATCCTAGCCTCAATCATCCTTGCCTCCATCATTCTTGCCTCCATCATTCTTGCCTCCATCATTCTTGCCTCCATCATCCTTGCCTCCATCATTCTTGCCTCCATCATTCTTGCCTCCATCATTCTTGCCTCCGTCATTCTTGCCTCCATCATTCTTGCCTCCATCATCCTAGCCTCAATCATCCTTGCCTCCATCATCCTTGCCTCCATCATCCTAGCCTCAATCATCCTTGCCTCCATCATCCTTGCCTCCATCATTCTTGCCTCCATCATCCTTGCCTCCATCATCCTTGCCTCCATCATTCTTGCCTCCATCATTCTTGCCTCCATCATCCTTGCCTCCATCATTCTTGCCTCCATCATCCTTGCCTCCATCATCCTTGCCTCCATCATCCTTGCCTCCATCATTCTTGCCTCCATCATTCTTGCCTCCATCATTCTTGCCTCCATCATTCTTGCCTCCATCATCCTTGCCTCCATCATTCTTGCCTCCATCATCCTTGCCTCCATCATCCTTGCCTCCATCATCCTTGCCTCCATCATTCTTGCCTCCATCATTCTTGCCTCCATCATTCTTGCCTCCGTCATTCTTGCCTCCATCATTCTTGCCTCCATCATCCTTGCCTCCATCATTCTTGCCTCCATTATCCTAGCCTCAATCATCCTTGCCTCCATCATCCTAGCCTCAATCATCCTTGCCTCCATCATCCTTGCCTCCATCATCCTAACCTCAATCATCCTTGCCTCCATCATCCTTGCCTCCATCATTCTTGCCTCCATCATCCTTGCCTCCATCATTCTTGCCTCCATCATTCTTGCCTCCATCATTCTTGCCTCCGTCATTCTTGCCTCCATCATTCTTGCCTCCATCATCCTAGCCTCAATCATCCTTGCCTCCATCATTCTTGCCTCCATCATTCTTGCCTCCATCATCCTTGCCTCCATCATTCTTGCCTACATCATCCTTGCCTCCATCATTCTTGCCTCCATCATTCTTGCCTCCATCATTCTTGCCTCCATCATCCTTGCCTCCATCATTCTTGCCTCCATCATCCTTGCCTCCATCATCCTTGCCTCCATCATTCTTGCCTCCATCATCCTTGCCTCCATCATCCTTGCCTCCATCATTCTTGCCTCCATCATTCTTGCCTCCATCATCCTAGCCTCAATCATCCTTGCCTCCATCATCCTAGCCTCAATCATCCTTGCCTCCATCATTCTTGCCTCCATCATTCTTGCCTCCATCATCCTTGCCTCCATCATCCTAGCCTCAATCATCCTTGCCTCCATCATCCTTGCCTCCATCATTCTTGCCTCCATCATTCTTGCCTCCATCATTCTTGCCTCCATCATCCTTGCCTCCATCATCCTTGCCTCCATCATTCTTGCCTCCATCATCCTTGCCTCCATCATTCTTGCCTCCATCATTCTTGCCTCCATCATTCTTGCCTCCATCATCCTAGCCTCAATCATCCTTGCCTCCATCATCCTTGCCTCCATCATCCTAGCCTCAATCATCCTTGCCTCCATCATCCTTGCCTCCATCATTCTTGCCTCCATCATTCTTGCCTCCATCATACTTGCCTCCATCATTCTTGCCTCCATCATTCTTGCCTCCATCATCCTAGCCTCAATCATCCTTGCCTCCATCATCCTTGCCTCCATCATTCTTGCCTCCATCATTCTTGCCTCCATCATTCTTGCCTCCATCATCCTTGCCTCCATCATCCTTGCCTCCATCATTCTTGCCTCCATCATCCTTGCCTCCATCATTCTTGCCTCCATCATTCTTGCCTCCATCATTCTTGCCTCCATCATCCTAGCCTCAATCATCCTTGCCTCCATCATCCTTGCCTCCATCATCCTAGCCTCAATCATCCTTGCCTCCATCATCCTTGCCTCCATCATCCTAGCCTCAATCATCCTTGCCTCAATCATCCTTGCCTCCATCATTCTTGCCTCCATCATTCTTGCCTCCATCATCCTTGCCTCCATCATTCTTGCCTCCATCATTCTTGCCTCCATCATTCTTGCCTCCATCATCCTAGCCTCAATCATCCTTGCCTCCATCATCCTTGCCTCCATCATCCTAGCCTCAATCATCCTTGCCTCCATCATCCTTGCCTCCATCATTCTTGCCTCCATCATCCTTGCCTCCATCATCCTTGCCTCCATCATTCTTGCCTCCATCATCCTTGCCTCCATCATCCTTGCCTCCATCATTCTTGCCTCCATCATCCTAGCCTCAATCATCCTTGCCTCCATCATCCTTGCCTCCATCATCCTAGCCTCAATCATCCTTGCCTCCATCATCCTTGCCTCCATCATCCTAGCCTCAATCATCCTTGCCTCCATCATCCTTGCCTCCATCATCCTAGCCTCAATCATCCTTGCCTCCATCATCCTTGCCTCCATCATCCTAGCCTCAATCATCCTTGCCTCCATCATTCTTGCCTCCATCATTCTTGCCTCCATCATTCTTGTCTCCATCATTTTTGCCTCCATCATTCTTGCCTCCATCATTCTTGCCTCCATCATTCTTGCCTCCATCATCCTTGCCTCCATCATCCTAGCCTCAATCATCCTTGCCTCCATCATCCTTGCCTCCATCATCCTTGCCTCCATCATTCTTGCCTCCATCATTCTTGCCTCCATCATCCTTGCCTCCATCATTCTTGCCTCCATCATTCTTGCCTCCATCATTCTTGCCTCCATCATTCTTGTCTCCATCATTCTTGCCTCCATCATTCTTGCCTCCATCATCCTTGCCTCCATCATCCTTGCCTCCATCATCCTTGCCTCCATCATTCTTGCCTCCATCATTCTTGCCTCCATCATCCTTGCCTCCATCATTCTTGCCTCCATCATTCTTGCCTCCATCATTCTTGCCTCCATCATTCTTGCCTCCATCATTCTTGTCTCCATCATTCTCGCCTCCATCATTCTTGCCTCCATCATCCTTGCCTCCCTCATTCTTGCCTCCATCATCCTTGCCTCCATCATCCTTGCCTCCCTCATTCTTGCCTCCATCATTCTTGCCTCCATCATCCTTGCCTCCATCATTCTTGCCTCCATCATCCTTGCCTCCATCATCCTTGCCTCCGTCATTCTTGCCTCCATCATTCTTGCCTCCATCATCCTTGCCTCCATCATTCTTGCCTCCATCATCCTTGCCTCCATCATCCTTGCCTCCGTCATTCTTGCCTCCATCATTCTTGCCTCCATCATTCTTGTCTCCATCATTTTTGCCTCCGTCATTCTTGCCTCCATCATCCTTGCCTCCATCATTCTTGCCTCCATCATTCTTGTCTCCATCATTTTTGCCTCCATCATTCTTGCCTCCATCATTCTTGTCTCCATCATTTTTGCCTCCATCATTCTTGCCTCCATCATTCTTGTCTCCATCATTTTTGCCTCCGTCATTCTTGCCTCCATCATCCTTGCCTCCATCATCCTTGCCTCCATCATCCTTGCCTCCGTCATTCTTGCCTCCATCATTCTTGCCTCCATCATTCTTGTCTCCATCATTTTTGCCTCCATCATCCTTGCCTCCATCATCCTTGCCTCCATCATCCTTGCCTCCGTCATTCTTGCCTCCATCATCCTTGCCTCCATCATCCTTGCCTCCGTCATTCTTGCCTCCATCATCCTTGCCTCCATCATTCTTGCCTCCATCATTCTTGCCTCCATCATTCTTGTCTCCATCATTTTTGCCTCCGTCATTCTTGCCTCCATCATCCTTGCCTCCATCATTCTTGCCTCCATCATTCTTGCCTCCATCATCCTTGCCTCCATCATTCTTGCCTCCATCATCCTTGCCTCCATCATTCTTGCCTCCGTCATTCTTGCCTCCGTCATTCTTGCCTCCGTCATTCTTGCCTCCATCATTCTTGCCTCCATCATTCTTGCCTCCGTCATTCTTGCCTCCGTCATTCTTGCCTCCATCATCCTTGCCTCCATCATCCTTGCCTCCATCATCCTTGCCTCCATCATTCTTGCCTCCGTCATTCTTGCCTCCGTCATTCTTGCCTCCGTCATTCTTGCCTCCGTCATTCTTGCCTCCGTCATTCTTGCCTCCGTCATTCTTGCCTCCGTCATGCTTGCCTCCGTCATTCTTGCCTCCGTCATTCTTGCCTCCGTCATTCTTGCCTCCGTCATTCTTGCCTCCATCATTCTTGCCTCCGTCATTCTTGCCTCCATCATCCTTGCCTCCATCATCCTTGCCTCCATCATTCTTGCCTCCGTCATTCTTGCCTCCGTCATTCTTGCCTCCATCATCCTTGCCTCCATCATCCTTGCCTCCATCATTCTTGCCTCCGTCATTCTTGCCTCCGTCATTCTTGCCTCCATCATCCTTGCCTCCATCATTCTTGCCTCCGTCATTCTTGCCTCCGTCATTCTTGCCTCCATCATTCTTGCCTCCATCATCCTTGCCTCCATCATTCTTGCCTCCATCATTCTTGCCTCCATCATTCTTGCCTCCATCATTCTTGCCTCCATCATCCTTGCCTCCATCATCCTTGCCTCCATCATCCTTGCCTCCATCATTCTTGCCTCCATCATTCTTGCCTCCATCATTCTTGCCTCCGTCATTCTTGCCTCCATCATTCTTGCCTCCATCATTCTAGCCTCCGTCATTCTTGCCTCCATCATCCTTGCCTCCATCATCCTTGCCTCCATCATCCTTGCCTCCATCATCCTTGCCTCCATCATCCTTGCCTCCATCATCCTTGCCTCCATCATCCTTGCCTCCATCATCCTTGCCTCCATCATCCTTGCCTCCATCATTCTTGCCTCCATCATTCTTGCCTCCGTCATTCTTGCCTCCATCATCCTTGCCTCCATCATTCTTGCCTCCGTCATTCTTGCCTCCATCATCCTTGCCTCCATCATCCTTGCCTCCATCATCCTTGCCTCCATCATCCTTGCCTCCATCATCCTTGCCTCCATCATTCTTGCCTCCATCATTCTTGCCTCCGTCATTCTTGCCTCCGTCATTCTTGCCTCCATCATCCTTGCCTCCATCACCCTTGCCTCCATCATCCTTGCCTCCATCATCCTTGCCTCCATCATCCTTGCCTCCATCATCCTTGCCTCCTCCCACTCTCTCAGTGATCACTTGTTACGCAGAGAAAGATGCATGATGCACCACTGTTAATTATACATCAGCACCAGTGTGGCATGTGCAAGGTGAGTTCCGCCAGGAAGCTGAGGCATTGACACAAGTTTAACCCCTCTGAGACCTGAGGGACTGACACAAGCTTAACACATCAGCAAGCTGAGGCACTGACACAAGCTTTACCAATCAAGAAGCTGAGTCACTGACACAAGCTTAACCCATCAGGAAGCTGAGGCACTGACACAATCTTAACACATCAGGAAGCTGAGGCACTGACACAAGCTTTACCCATCAAGAAGCTGAGGCACTGACACAAGCTTAACCCATCAGGAAGCTGAGGCACTGACACAATCTTAACACATCAGGAAGCTGAGGCACTGACACAAGCTTTACCCATCAAGAAGCTGAGTCACTGACAAAAGCTTAACCCATCAGGAAGCTGAGGCACTGACACAATCTTAACACATCAGGAAGCTGAGGCACTGACACAAGCTTTACCCATCAAGAAGCTGAGGCACTGACACAAGCTTAACCCATCAGGAAGCTGAGGCACTGACACAATCTTAACACATCAGGAAGCTGAGGCACTGACACAAGCTTTACCCATCAAGAAGCTGAGGCACTGACACAAGCTTAACCCATCAGGAAGCTGAGGCACTGACACAATCTTAACACATCAGGAAGCTGAGGCACTGACACAAGCTTTACCCATCAAGAAGCTGAGGCACTGACACAAGCTTAACCCATCAGGAAGCTGAGGCACTGACACAATCTTAACACATCAGGAAGCTGAGGCACTGACACAAGCTTTACCCATCAAGAAGCTGAGGCACTGACACAAGCTTAACCCATCAGGAAGCTGTGGCACTGACACAATCTTAACACATCAGGAAGCTGAGGCACTGACACAAGCTTTACCCGTCAGGAAGCTGAGGCACAGACACAAGCTTAACCCATCAGGAAGCTGTGGCACTGACACAATCTTAACACATCAGGAAGCTGAGGCACTGACACAAGCTTTACCCATCAAGAAGCTGAGGCACTGACACAAGCTTAACCCATCAGGAAGCTGAGGCACTGACACAATCTTAACACATCAGGAAGCTGAGGCACTGACACAAGCTTTACCCGTCAGGAAGCTGAGGCACAGACACAAGCTTAACCCATCAGGAAGCTGTGGCACTGACACAATTTTAACCTATCAGCAAGCTGTCAGACTGATACAAGGTAATACAATGTCTGTGGGATGGTACAGTAATAGTGTCTGTGGGATGGTACAGTAATACAGTGTCTGTGGGATGGTACAGTAATACAGTGTCTGTGGGATGGTACAGTAATACAGTGTCTGTGGGATGGTACAGTAATAGTGTCTGTGGGATGGTACAGTAATACAGTGTCTGTGGGATGGTACAGTAATACAGTGTCTGTGGGATGGTACAGTAATACAGTGTCTGTGGGATGGTACAGTAATACAGTGTCTGTGGGATGGTACAGTAATACAGTGTCTGTGGGATGGTACAGTAATACAGTGTCTGTGGGATGGTACAGTAATACAGTGTCTGTGGGATGGTACAGTAATAGTGTCTGTGGGATGGTACAGTAATACAGTGTCTGTGGGATGGTACAGTAATACAGTGTCTGTGGGATGGTACAGTAATACAGTGTCTGTGGGATGGTACAGTAATAGTGTCTGTGGGATGGTACAGTAATACAGTGTCTGTGGGATGGTACAGTAATACAGTGTCTGTGGGATGGTACAGTAATACAGTGTCTGTGGGATGGTACAGTAATACAGTGTCTGTGGGATGGTACAGTAATACAGTGTCTGTGGGATGGTACAGTAATACAGTGTCTGTGGGATGATACAGTAATACAGTGTCTGTATTAAGAGCTTGTCATTAACTGCGTTATTGAGAACAACTGGAAATGCATTAGAGATGACAGTAGTGTTGTCATCTTCAGACAGCAGTGTTGTCATCTCCAGACAGTAGTGTTGTCATCTTCAGACAGCAGTGTTGTCATCTTCAGACAGCAGTGTTGTCATCTCCAGACAGTAGTGTTGTCATCTCCAGACAGTAGTGTTGTCATCTCCAGACAGTAGTGTTGTCATCTTCAGACAGCAGTGTTGTCATCTCCAGACAGTAGTGTTGTCATCTCCAAACAGTAGTGTTGTCATCTCCAGACAGTAGTGTTGTCATCTTCAGACAGCAGTGTTGTCATCTCCAGACAGTAGTGTTGTCATCTCCAGACAGTAGTGTTGTCATCTCCAGACAGTAGTGTTGTCATCTCCAGACAGTAGTGTTGTCATCTCCAGACAGTAGTGTTGTCATCTCCAGACAGCAGTGTTGTCATCTCCAGTCAGACATCTCCAGACAGTAGTGTTGTCATCTCCAGACAGTAGTGTTGTCATCTCCAGACAGTAGTGTTGTCATCTCCAGACAGTAGTGTTGTCATCTTCAGACAGCAGTGTTGTCATCTCCAGACAGTAGTGTTGTCATCTCCAGACAGTAGTGTTGTCATCTCCAGACAGTAGTGTTGTCATCTCCAGACAGTAGTGTTGTCATCTCCAGACAGTAGTGTTGTCATCTCCAGACAGTAGTGTTGTCATCTCCAGACAGTAGTGTTGTCATCTCCAGACAGTAGTGTTGTCATCTCCAGACAGTAGTGTTGTCATCTCCAGACAGTAGTGTTGTCATCTCCAGACAGTAGTGTTGTCATCTCCAGACAGTAGTGTTGTCATCTCCAGACAGTAGTGTTGTCATCTCCAGACAGTAGTGTTGTCATCTCCAGACAGTAGTGTTGTCATCTCCAGACAGTAGTGTTGTCATCTCCAGACAGTAGTGTTGTCATCTCCAGACAGTAGTGTTGTCATCTCCAGACAGTAGTGTTGTCATCTCCAGACAGTAGTGTTGTCATCTCCAGACAGTAGTGTTGTCATCTCCAGACAGTAGTGTTGTCATCTCCAGACAGTAGTGTTGTCATCCTCAGACAGTATTGTTGTCATCTCCAGACAGTATTGTTGTCATCTCCAGACAGTAGTGTTGTCATCTCCAGACAGTAGTGTTGTCATCTCCAGACAGTATTGTTGTCATCTCCAGACAGTATTGTTGTCATCTCCAGACAGTAGTGTTGTCATCTCCAGACAGTAGTGTTGTCATCCTCAGACAGTATTGTTGTCATCTCCAGACAGTAGTATTGTCATCTCCAGACAGTCATCTCCAGACAGTATTGTTGTCATCTCCAGACAGTAGTGTTGTCATCTCCAGACAGTAGTGTTGTCATCTCCAGACAGTAGTGTTGTCATCTCCAGTCATCTCCAGACAGTAGTGTTGTCATCTCCAGACAGTAGTGTTGTCATCCTCAGACAGTAGTGTTGTCATCTCCAGACAGTATTGTTGTCATCTCCAGACAGTATTGTTGTCATCTCCAGACAGTAGTGTTGTCATCTCCAGACAGTAGTGTTGTCATCTCCAGACAGTATTGTTGTCATCTCCAGACAGTATTGTTGTCATCTCCAGACAGTAGTGTTGTCATCTCCAGACAGTATTGTTGTCATCTCCAGACAGTATTGTTGTCATCTCCAGACAGTAGTGTTGTCATCTCCAGACAGTAGTGTTGTCATCTCCAGACAGTAGTGTTGTCATCTCCAGACAGTATTGTTGTCATCTCCAGACAGTATTGTTGTCATCTCCAGACAGTAGTGTTGTCATCTCCAGACAGTAGTGTTGTCATCTCCAGACAGTAGTGTTGTCATCTCCAGACAGTAGTGTTGTCATCTCCAGACAGTATTGTTGTCATCTCCAGACAGTAGTGTTGTCATCTCCAGACAGTAGTGTTGTCATCCTCAGACAGTAGTGTTGTCATCTCCAGACAGTATTGTTGTCATCTCCAGACAGTAGTGTTGTCATCTCCAGACAGTATTGTTGTCATCTCGAGACAGTAGTGGTGTCATCTCCAGACAGTAGTGTTGTCATCACCAGACAGTATTGTCATCTCCAGACAGTATTGTTGTCATCTCCAGACAGTATTGTTGTCATCTCCAGACAGTAGTGTTGTCATCCTCAGACAGTAGTGTTGTCATCTCCAGACAGTAGTGTTGTCATCTCCAGACAGTATTGTTGTCATCTCCAGACAGTAGTGTTGTCATCTCCAGACAGTAGTGTTGTCATCCTCAGACAGTAGTGTTGTCATCTCCAGACAGTAGTGTTGTCATCCTCAGACAGTAGTGTTGTCATCTCCAGACAGTAGTGTTGTCATCTCCAGACAGTATTGTTGTCATCTCCAGACAGTAGTGTTGTCATCCTCAGACAGTAGTGTTGTCATCTCCAGACAGTATTGTTGTCATCTCCAGACAGTAGTGTTGTCATCCTCAGACAGTAGTGTTGTCATCTCCAGACAGTATTGTTGTCATCTCCAGACAGTATTGTTGTCATCTCCAGACAGTATTGTTGTCATCTCCAGACAGTAGTGTTGTCATCCTCAGACAGTATTGTTGTCATCTCCAGACAGTAGTGTTGTCATCCTCAGACAGTATTGTTGTCATCTCCAGACAGTAGTGTTGTCATCTCCAGACAGTATTGTTGTCATCTCCAGACAGTAGTGTTGTCATCTCCAGACAGTAGTGTTGTCATCTCCAGACAGTAGTGTTGTCATCTCCAGACAGTAGTGTTGTCATCTCCAGACAGTAGTGTTGTCATCTCCAGACAGTAGTGTTGTCATCTCCAGACAGTATTGTTGTCATCTCCAGACAGTATTGTTGTCATCTCCAGACAGTATTGTTGTCATCTCCAGACAGTAGTGTTGTCATCTCCAGACAGTAGTGTTGTCATCTCCAGACAGTAGTGTTGTCATCTCCAGACAGTAGTGTTGTCATCTCCAGACAGTAGTGTTGTCATCTCCAGACAGTAGTGTTGTCATCTCCAGACAGTAGTGTTGTCATCTCCAGACAGTAGTGTTGTCATCTCCAGACAGTAGTGTTGTCATCTCCAGACAGTAGTGGTGTCATCTCCAGACAGTAGTGTCATCTCCAGACAGTAGTCATCTCCAGACAGTAGTGTTGTCATCTCCAGACAGTAGTGTTGTCATCTCCAGACAGTAGTGTTGTCATCTCCAGACAGTAGTGTTGTCATCTCCAGACAGTAGTGGTGTCATCTCCAGACAGTAGTGTTGTCATCTCCAGACAGTAGTGTTGTCATCTCCAGACAGTAGTGTTGTCATCTCCAGACAGTAGTGTTGTCATCTCCAGACAGTAGTGGTGTCATCTCCAGACAGTAGTGGTGTCATCTCCAGACAGAAGTGGTTCAGGTTCTGTAGAAACAGTTTGGAAGATTATTGATGTAGATGAGAAGAGTGTTGATGCGTGGGACACTACCCTGAGGCACGCCTGTCTTGGTGGATCAAGTTATTGTTACATTATCATTAATGTTGACGTTG
Organism: Cherax quadricarinatus; assembly: GCF_038502225.1. Classification (NCBI taxonomy): domain Eukaryota; kingdom Metazoa; phylum Arthropoda; class Malacostraca; order Decapoda; family Parastacidae; genus Cherax; species Cherax quadricarinatus. The sequence goes on along the minus strand of NC_091343.1, from coordinate 8,043,103 downwards.
AAATTAAGACACATGTGCAACATCTGGGTATCTTTATTGTAGACGTTTCGCCATCCAGTGGCTTTATCAATACAAATTCCAGGGCATAACTTGAAGACAGTAGGACTATATACTTAGGATGAGGTAATCAGTCCCTCAACCTTGGAGTAGGTGCGAAGAGCACTGTAGTCGTGGAGATTCTGAAGCAGAAGCAAGGCGCCTGACGTTTATATACTGACGTCAGTTGTAGCAGACGAGGGCATAGTCTTGCACAACTTGTCAGACACTGCAACATCATGGAATCTTGATTCTGAGGACACGTACATAACCTTTACGACTACGACAACTACTACTACTACTAACCCATCTCTTGGGTAGGACCTACTTCCACTGGGGAATCCCGCCTACCAGTGACTATGCCCTCGTCTGCTACACGTCCCATTTCCATCTGATGTTAGTATATAAGCGTCAGACGCCTTGCTTCTGCTTCAGAATCTCCACGACTACGGTGCTCTTCGCACCTACTCCAAGGTTGAGGGACTGATTACCTCATCTTCTGTATATAGTCCTACTGTCTTCAAGTTTTGCCCTGGAATTTGTATTGATAAAGCCACTGGATGGCGAAACGTCTACAATAAAGATACCCAGATGTTGCACATGTGTCTTAATTTCATCTTGTCGGTATTATATACCATTCTTGTACAATGTTGACGTTACTGGTGTCTCACACTGAGGAGAGACTTTATGTATGTTAGTGCATGACCTGTGATTGCCTAGTTTTCTAATTTCAGCAGTAGGATACCGCTGGTCTACTCTAACATGAGCATTTTTTAGATCAATAAGACTTATATCTTCGAGAGATGAATTGATTGCATTCTGAGTACTTATCCTTGGTCTGAATTATTATTATAATCAAGGGGGAAGCGCTACACCCGGAGGATTATACAGCGCCTGGGGGGGGGGGATGTGGAAGGCATTCAGGCTTAATTCGGGGAACTGGAGCACAGATCCAATTCCCTAAATCAAGAGCCCCTCACCAACATCAAGGAACCTTCCTTGAGGGGTCCTTGGTCTGAAGCCAAATCAGTTTAAGATAAGATAGACTATCTGCTTATAAATTCCTATATTTCCTTACATATCTGTTTTCATTTTTTTTAGATAAAATAGGTAAGTTTGAGATGGGCGTGTGGTTATTTATTCCTGTTGCGTTACTATTGAAGATTGGTGTAACTTTTGCAAACTTAGTTATAGTAGGGAAAGTTTTGATGTCTGTTGGCTTACTGAACAACGCTGCAGTTGTTGGTGATAGTACATGAACAACTTTCTTATATATCAGTGGTGATACAGTAGCTTTCTTTCCTGCTTTGTTCTTTAGTGAACCTATTACTGAAATAACATCTTGAGAATCGTTAGGTAAAACACATATGCAACAGTTAGGTATCTTTATTTCGAAACGTTTCGCCTACACAATAGGCTTCTTCAGTCGAGTACACAAAAGTTGATAGAAGCAGAAGAGACTTGAAGACGATGTAATCAGTCCATCGCCCTTAAAGTTTTGAGGTGGTCAGTCCCTCAGTCTGGAGAAGAGCATTGTTCCATAGTCTGAAACAATATGGAGTTGAAGTGACAGGATGGAGCCTTATATAGCGCCAGGAGGTGAGACGTAGGTCACTAGTAGAACGCAGATGTTGGGAGGTCAGGTCCCTCTCAAATCCAGCCGTTCTCACTAGTAGAGGTTGTCGAAGTTGATTTAAGGTCTGTACCAAGATACCCTTGTGTTGCAGTGTCTGACAGATTGAACATAGAGGGACCTGACCTCCCAACATCTGCGTTCTACTAGTGACCTACGTCTCACCTCCTGGCGCTATATAAGGCTCCATCCTGTCACTTCAACTCCATACTGTTTCAGTCTATGGAACAATGCTCTTCTCCAGACTGAGGGACTGACCACCTCAAAACTTTAAGGGTGATGGACTGATTACATCGCCTTCAATTCTCTTCTGCTTCTATCAACTTTTCTGTACTCGACTGAAGAAGCCTACTGTGTAGGCGAAACGTTTCGAAATAAAGATACCTAACTGTTGCATATGTGTCTTACCTAACAACCTGTCGGTATTTTATACCATTTTAATGTTCAATCTTGAGAATCAGTCGGGAACAGGCAGAGAGAACGCTGGGACAGTTATCACTGAGGAAATCACTAACCTGGGCTTGACTCTAGGAATTTGCTGGCCAGATTTAATCTTACTGTCGAGAAGTTTTCCAGTTTACTTATTGTTTCAGAGACTTGCATGGTAAAGTGTTCAACACCATCCCATTAGGAGTTTGTTGTGTACAGCAAAGTGTTCAATACCATCTGGACCTTCTTGTATATATACATTTAGAAATAAAGATTATTATTATTAACATTATAACCAATACAGACTAGTACTTGTGTACTCAAACTGCTAGTGAGAGTCAGACTCCAGCCAAGGGCACAAATATGACATCAATTCCCCTGGAGTCAACCTCTCAACCACTTGTTTGATGTATACACGTGAGAGCGAGTCAGTGTGGGTGGAAGACCCTGACAGCTACACCAACCTGACTGCCAGTTTGGCTGGTGCAGAAGGAACGCAACAAGTGGTTGTGTGATGAACGCCGAATGAATTGTAACGTTCTGTGACAAGTCACAGAGTGGTAACTCCTACACTCTGTCAAGTTAACTTTCTTAAGAAGTCAGATAAGGGAAGCCAGGCTGCGAATGACAGGCTCATTCCTTAGTCTTCCTCTTTTTCCTCCTCTTCCTCTATTCTTTAAATATCGGGAGTTATTACAGTATCTCGGTACTATGAAAGTACTACTGGCACACTTATAACAGTGTGACACACTTATAGCAGTGTAATGTTGACACATAACAATAAAATAGACACAAGAGTATAACACATATACCAGTGTAATACTGAGGCCCGACAGTGTAGTACTGACACTGACAGACTGATCAGTCTTCTTGTTGGTGACGACACAAAAACACTGAAGGTCACACTTTATTAATCGTAATGTTAAACAACTTTTGTTACACTTAAATAATAATGATGTGCAAATTGTCGGTGACCTTGATCCCGCACATATCTATGTAGGCGACTTTGATCCCGCACATATCTATGTAGGCGACCTTGATCCCGCACATATCTATGGAGGGAACCTTGATCTGTGTCTGGTCTTCAATATTACTGCTGGCAGTCAGTTGTGAGTCTTCCACTGTAACAGATACATCATCGGATCATTTCCCAAGATTAACCAGACTCGTTGTTGGTAATGGTATCCTCCCTGGTGGAGTCTAGTGGAAACGCTGCCAGCATGGCACGACTCAAGAAATCGTAATGACACGATTGCAAATAAACCATACCCCCGGCCGGGGGTCAAGAAATCGTAATGACACGATTGCAAATAAACCATACCCCCGGCCGGGATTGAACCCGCGGTCATAGGACTCAAGAAATCGTAATGACACGATTGCAAATAAACCATACCCCCGGCCGGGGGTATTACGATTTCTTGAGTCCTATGACCGCGGGTTCAATCCCGGCCGGGGGTATGGTTCAGCATGGCACCTTTGCCAGCATGGCACCTTTGCCAGCATGACAACTTTGCCAGCATGACAACTTTGCCAGCATGACAACTTTGCCAGCATGACAACTTTGTCAGCATGACAACTTTGCCAGCATGACAACTTTGCCAGCATGACAACTTTGTCAGCATGACAACTTTGTCAGCATGACAACTTTGTCAGCATGACAACTTTGCCAGCATGACAACTTTGTCAGCATGACAACTTTGTCAGCATGACAACTTTGTCAGCATGACAACTTTGTCAGCATGACAACTTTGTCAGCATGACAACTTTGTCAGCATGACAACTTTGTCAGCATGACAACTTTGTCAGCATGACAACTTTGTCAGCATGACAACTTTGCCAGCATGACAACTTTGTCAGCATGACAACTTTGTCAGCATGACAACTTTGTCAGCATGACAACTTTGTCAGCATGACAACTTTGTCAGCATGACAACTTTGTCAGCATGACAACTTTGTCAGCATGACAACTTTGTCGCTTGTGTTATGGACTGGTATAATTCCTACGAATATTCCTCGGTGGAAACCTTCAACAATGATCTTGTAAGTACTATATCCATAATGATTTATAACTGCCTGAACAGACACTTAAATCTTCCTGTGCTCCAAACCCAACTAACTACTGTACCAATCAATCTTATTACAATAATCATACCCGTTACAATGATCCTAATCGCCGAGTCTTGAAAGTTACTTCTAGAAGGTTGTGTCTAGTTTGTAAAAATAACTGGACATCTGCTATGCTGAAGCTCTTTCAAACATCTTACACTGCTGATTGGGAGAGCATGTCAAGCTTCGGCAGACTGGGAAGCATCTGTCAGAGGTCTCAATGCCCAGAATTAGTCGGGTACGTTTACCTACCTGTCTACTTGGAGGTTATCCATGAGGCAGGCCAGTACAACATGGGTTCGAATCCTTGGCTAGCGCAGTGTTGTTATTGATCAATATAACTCGTCCGTGGTTACAATATAATATATATGTATGTCGTGCCGAATAGGCAGAACTTGCGATCTTGGCTTAAATAGCAACGCTCATCTTGCCATATAGGACAAGTGAAAATTTGTGTATGCAATATTTTCGCCAAAATCATTCTAAACTTAACGAAAAAAATATATTTCATTGTGTTTGTTTTGTATTAAATTACTGTAAACGTTTTTAAAATATATTTAGTAGGATTAGGCTAAAATAAATTGCGCTTGTTATAATAAGGTTAGGTAAGTTTTCTAAGATTCTTTTGGTGCAAAATTATAATTTTTTACAATAATAAATGAAAAAAATATACCTTTAAACGTATAAGAGAAATTTTTAGGAAGGACTTAATTTTAAATGAGTTCTTGCTAATTGACCAGTTTTACATATTCGGCACGACATATATATATGTTACAATAATAAATTATAATTACCTTTGTACAAATATAAATCCTAAAATAATAAATTTAATTCATGACTACCACACAGGGTACAACTTTCTGACACTACTGTGTCACGGTACAAGATAAAATAATAAATTATGAGTAACATCTTTCTACATTATATATATATACATATATATATATATATATATATATATATATATATATATATATATATATATATATATATATATATATATATATATATATATATATTATACGCTAGGTTACACGACAGTTCACCCTACCTCACAGGGTACAATGTTCCTTCATCTCAGTCTCACCCCCATAGCGTCTTTCTCCTCAGAGGCCAGCAATCTGTCACATGACACTATTCGTCAGTGTCACACTACTATCCTATCTTCCTCCAGTGTCACACTACGATCCCATCCTTCTTCAGTGTCACACTCCGACCCTATCTTCTCTCCGTGTCACACTATACAATAGCGTCAGCCATGACTTGTAGCTTCACCATTTACTGAGTAGAGTAGAACTCTTCTTGAAAGACGAAATACTACCGAGGAGATAGTTTGAAGTGTCTCCTCTGTATACCGTAAGGCGATCTGGTAAATACTGTTTCTAAGACCAATAGATATACACCGCAAGGTGGTCTGATGAATACTGCTTCTAAGGCCAGTAGATATACCGTAAGGTGGTCAGGTGAATACTGTCTACTGCCAGTCGATGTATACCGTAAGGTGGTCTGGTAAGTACTATTTCTAAAGCCGGCTGAGCAGTCCCGGCAGGTTAACAATTTAGCCACTAGTTTTGCAGGAGGCCGCCACACCACTTTTGACCGTAATAAACTTTATCGCAAATTTTACAAGGAATCTTATAGACACATCTGTTAGCATTTTGGGGGGAATTCTTCATCAAAAGTTTTTTTTTTTTTACTGTATAAAGATTTTTAAATACAACTTTGATATTAAAAGTCTTAAGAAGAGAAGGCAGATCAACCAAGTTTTCATGGTAAGGGAGAACCAACATATTTTTAGTTGAATAAGGCTGGTTGTCCCTTTTTGGATTGTAAAAAGTATTTCTAGCAATTTTAAAAGATTTATCAATTACGTTTCTTGGGTATTTTAAATCATTAGCTATTTCATAAATTTTGGATATTTCTTCATCTATGAATTTTAGACTTCAAATTCGTAAAGCTCTCAAAAACATTGATGAGAAAACAGACAGTTTAACTCTGTCTTGATGCGAAGAATAATAGTGGACATAGGAACAGTTATTTGTAGGTTTTCTGTAAATTTTAAATTTGAATTCATTATTACCCTTAATAATTAAAACATCTAGAAGAGGCAATGAGTTATTTTCTTCAAACTCAACAGTAAAGTTTATAGAATGGGCTAAGCTATTTAATTTACCAAGGAAATGGTGTATATCTACATTCTTGGGCATAAGACACAAAATATCATCAACATATCTGAACCATTTAGCTCTATTAGGGAGGATTGTGTTAAGCAACCTTGTTTCAAAAAATTCCATGTATAGGTTACTAAGAACAGGTGAAAGAGGATTTCCCATTCCCATGCCATAGCTTAGCCCATTCTATAAACTTTACTGTTGAGTTTGAAGAAAATAACTCATTGCCTTTTCTAGATGTTTTAATTATTGAGGGTAATAATGAATTCAAATTTAAAATTTACAGAAAACCTACAAATAACTGTTCCTATGTCCACTATTATTCTTCACATCAAAACAGACTTAATGAAATAGCTAATGATTTGAAATACCCAAGAAATGTAATTGATAAATCTTTTAAAGTTGCTAGAAATATTTTTACAATCCAAAAAGGGACAACCAGCCTTATTCAACTAAAAATATGTTGGTTCTCCCTTACCATGAAAACTTGGTTGATATGCCTTCTCTTCTTAAGACTTTTAATATTAAAGTTGTATTTAAAAATCTTGATACAGTAAAAAAAACTTTTGATAAAGAATTCCCCCCAAAATGCTGATGGATGTGTCTATAAGATTCCTTGTAAAATTTGCGATAAAGTTTATTACGGTCAAACTGGTAAGTCTCGAACTAAGATTAAAACAACATAAATATAGCATTAGAACTGGACAAGATTCCAATGCTCTATTTATTCATGTGAGAGATTTTAACCATCCAATTGATTTTCAAAAAGTTGAGAAAGTTGTATCAAGCAAGTCCATGGTCGACAGGAATATAATTGAATCTTGTTTCATAAAAAGCAGTTTTGACAATAATATGAATATTTCCTTTGGTTTATATAAATTAGATCCATTTATAATTAATAGAATTTGGGAAGAATTTAATAATACATTGGACAAATAATAAATTTTAAAATTCTTAATTCTTGGGTAGAATAGTTTGTTTGTGGGATGTGTGAAGGACCTGTCTAGTTGGGCCAGCAGACCTGCTGCTGTGGTCCCTTTCTTATGAGTCGCGCATCAGGTGTTGCTTTGTTTTGGGATGTGATAGTGCGATGTCTTCCTTTGATGCATTACTTTTATTGTTCCTCGATAATGTGAGTAGTCACGAAAGCGCTTGGAATTTCTCCTCTATTCAATTAGCAAGAACTCATTTAAAATTAAGTCCTTTCTGAAATTTTCTCTTATACGTTTAAAGATATATTTTTTTCATTAATGTTGATGTAAAAATTTATAATTTTGCACCAAAAGAATCTTAGAAAACTTACCTAACCTTATTATAACAAGAACAATTTATTTTAGCCTAACCCAACTAAATATACTTTAGATTTGCTTACAACAATTTAATACTAAAAAAACACAGTGAAATATATTTTTTTTCGTTAGGTTCAGAATAATTTTGGCGAAATTATTGCATACACAAATTTTCACTTGTCCTATATGACAAGATGAGCGTTGCTATTTAAGCCAAGATCGCAAGTTCTGCCTATTCGGCACGACATATATATATATATATATATATATATATATATATATATATATATATATATATATATATATATATATATATATATATATATATATATATATATACATATATATATATATATATATATATATATATATATATATATATATATATATATATATATATATATATATATATATATATATTATAATACCATCCAATGCAGATTTTTTTTAAAATTTCGCAAATATCGTTGAGAATTATCGTAAATATATTTCTGAAATCGGCTTAAAGTTTCGGGCTTTTTAGAAACGAACAAAAATACTTTATCAGTCATTTGTATTCTGGGTCAGGGTGGGTCAGGGTGGGCGAGGGTGGGCCCGCTGAGTGGTGGGCGAGGGTGGGTCCGATGAGTGGTGGGCGAGAGTGGGCCCGCTGAGTGGTGGGCGAGGGTGGGCCCTCTGAATGGTGGGCGAGGGTTGGTCAGGTGAGTGGTGGGTGAGGGAGGGTCCGGTGAGTGTATATGATATTTATGCATAATCCACAAACGCCACAAAAACCTCTTTACCCTTATCTAAATACTGTTCACCTATATGTTTCACTGTAAACACCTGGTCCACACACCCCGTACTCTTCCTAAAATCTTGTTCATCTGCTATCCTGCTCTCCGTCTTACTCTTAATTTTTTTCAGTAATAACTCTACTATACACTTTACCAGGTATACTCAACAGACTTATTCCCCTATAATTTTTGCACTCTCTTTTGTCCCCTTTACCTTTATACAAAGGAACTATGTATACCCATGTCCATACAGGGGCGGTAGGTAAAGGGGAAACAGAAAAAAAATGCACCAGCAGTGAATGCAGCCAGAATCTATGAAAATTCTATGCCTTAGATATCTGCAGGCAGGGTATATCTGGTAAAACAGGTGGGACATGCACCTTTCACCATCCCAAAAAATGCCGCAGCCCCATGACAACAGAAGGGTGAAACTCTCATTCCTGTAACTTACTACACCCCAAAATGTGTTATTCGTCACTCCATGAAAGAAAATGCTACAACGTATACCGCCAGGCACATCATTGAAAGGAGACAGGAAGACACAGACCAGCCAGACTATGGGAAACAAAAGAGGGGAGCCAAAGCCTCTCCAGAGAGTTTTTTTGATGCCAGGAAGGAAAAAAGACTGGCATGAAATGACAGAAGTCTTACATCAACTGAAAACACTTCTGGAGCAGAGGCACAGTCATTGGCCTCCACTCCAGAACAACAGATATTAGAACCAGCAAATAAAACACCCATAAATTCCATCAATATAACGACATTTGTCTTTGCAAATATACATGGTCTAAAGCCATCAACAAACAACAAAATTCCTCACATCAAGGGACTGCTCATGGAGTCAAATGCAATGTTTGCAGCTTTCACAGAGACCCACAGAAGGATCATTTTGACAACGAAATATAGATCTCAGGTTATAACCTATTCAGATGCGGCAGACTAAACAGGCAACAAAGGAGGGTTGGCTTGTACATCGAAGAGCCGCTCATTTGCTCAGAACTACTAAACACCTCAAATGATGTAGTTAAAGGTTTGACGGTAAAGACTGAAAACCAAAACCTTGTCTTTGTTGTTGCATACAAGCCTCCGAATGCAACTTCCCAGCAATTCCAGGAACAGCTTTTGAAAATTAGCCACTGCCTGGAAAATCTCCCAACTCCTGCCCCAAACATCTTGCTACTGGGAGATTTTAACTTGAGACACTTAATTAAAAGGAGGAGTGTAGCAAATAATATTTTAACAGCTCAGATGAAATAATATTTTAGCAGCTCAGATGAAAATTCACACACACGAGCTTTTAAATCTCTACACCAAATTCACCTTAAATCAGCAAATATTAGAGCCTAGAAGACTAGAAAATATGTTGGAGCTCATCTTCACTAACATCGACGATCTGATACGTAATATAACCGTATCCAAGACAATATGCTCAGATCAAAACATAATAGAGGTATAGGCTCCTGACCAGCAAAATGTTATCAGTCGTGAGGTTGTCTTCACAAAATTCAACTTCAACAACAAAAACATACAATGAAACAAGATGGGAAGATATCCTACACAACACGGATCTTAACAAAAATACTCTGTCGTTCTTGAGATCTGCACATTCTGTTAAGAAAAAGAAAGAGAATATGTAAACTAGAAAGAGAGAGATGCTCCCTATACAGATGAAGGTGAAGAGTAACAGAACTGCTTAGTGGGGCCAATATATCTGAAATACGAAGTGAGGCACTGGTCAATGAAATTGCAATTATCGAACTTAAGCTGAATGAATCTTACAGTAGACAAGAATTACAGGAAGAACTAAAAGCCATACAGGAAATTGAAAAAAATAAACAAAATACTTCTTCTGTTATGCCAAATCTAAGGGAAAAACAACATCCAGTATCGGGACCTTGCTTAGGATCACACAATACATGATGGATCACACAATACATGATGGATCACACAATACATGTTGGATCACACAATACATGATGGATCACACAATAAATGTTGGATCACACAATACATGATGGATCACACAATACATGATGGATCACACAATAAATGTTGGATCACACAATACATGATGGATCACACAATACATGATGGATCACACAATACATGATGGATCACACAATACATGATGGATCACACAATACATGATGGATCACACAATACATGATGGATCACACAATACATGATGGATCACACAATACATGATGGATCACACAATAAATGTTGGATCACACAATACATGATGGATCACACAATCCATGATGGATCACACAATACATGATGGATCACACAATACATGATGGATCACACAATACATGATGGATCACACAATAAATGTTGGATCACACAATACATGATGGATCACACAATACATGATGGATCACACAATACATGATGGATCACACAATAAATGTTGGATCACACAATACATGATGGATCACACAATACATGATGGATCACACAATACATGATGGATCACACAATACATGACGGATCACACAATACATGTTGGATCACGCAATACATGATGGATCACACAATACATGATGGATCACACAATACATGTTGGATCACACAATACATGATGGATCACACAATACATGTTGGATCACACAGTAAATGTTGGATCACACAATACATGATGGATCACACAATACATGATGGATCACACAATACATGATGGATCACACAATACATGATGGATCACACAATACATGTTGGATCACACAATACATGATGGATCACACAATACATGATGGGTCACACAATACATGATGGATCACACAATACATGATGGATCACACAATACATGTTGGATCACACAATACATGTTGGATCACACAATACATGTTGAATCACACAATACATGTTGGATCACACAATACATGTTGGATCACACAATACATGATGGATCACACAATAAATGTTGGATCACACAATACATGATGGATCACACAATAAATGTTGGATCACACAATACATGATGGATCACACAATACATGATGGATCACACAATACATGATGGATCACACAATACATGATGGATCACACAATACATGATGGATCACACAATACATGATGGATCACACAATACATGATGGATCACACAATACATGATGGGTCACACAATACATGATGGATCACACAATACATGATGGATCACACAATACATGATGGATCACACAATACATGATGGATCACACAATACATGATGGATCACACAATAAATGTTGGATCACACAATACATTATGGATCACACAATACATGATGGATCACACAATACATGATGGATCACACAATAAATGTTGGATCACACAATACATGATGGATCACACAATACATGATGGATCACACAATACATGATGGATCACACAATACATGATGGATCACACAATACATGATGGATCACACAATACATGATGGATCACACAATACATGATGGATCACACAATAAATGTTGGATCACACAATACATGTTGGATCACACAATAAATATTGGATCACACAATACATGATGGATCACACAATACATGATGGATCACACAATACATGATGGATCACACAATAAATGTTGGATCACACAATAAATGTTGGATCACACAATACATGATGGATCACACAATACATGATGGATCACACAATACATGATGGATCACACAATACATGATGGATCACACAATACATGATGGATCACACAATACATGTTGGATCACACAATACATGATGGATCACACAATACATGATGGATCACACAATAAATGATGGATCACACAATACATGATGGATCACACAATACATGATGGATCACACAATACATGATGGATCACACAATACATGATGGATCACACAATACATGATGGATCACACAATACATGATGGATCACACAATACATGATGGATCACACAATACATGATGGATCACACAATACATGATGGATCACACAATACATGATGGATCACACAATAAATGTTGGATCACACAATAAATGTTGGATCACACAAAACATGATGGATCACACAATACATGATGGATCACACAATACATGATGGATCACACAATACATGATGGATCACACAATACATGATGGATCACACAATACATGTTGGATCACACAATACATGATGGATCACACAATACATGATGGATCACACAATACATGATGGATCACACAATACATGATGGATCACACAATACATGATGGATCACACAATACATGATGGATCACACAATACATGATGGATCACACAATACATGATGGATCACACAATACATGATGGATCACACAATACAGCGTGGGTCACATAGCACAGTGTGGGTCACAGTACAGTGTGGGTCACAACACAGTGAAGGTTACAATGAAGTGGGGGTCACACAATGTAGTGTGTGTGTCACAGTACAGTGTGGGTAACAACACAGTGTAGGTCACAATAAAGTATCGTCACACCTTATAGTGTGGGTCACAGTACAGTGTGGTCACACCTTATAGTGTGGGTCACAGTACAGTCTGGGTAACAACACAATATAGATCACAATAAAGTTGGGTCACACAATATAGATCACAATAAAGTTGGGTCACACAAGATAGTGTGGGTCACAGTACAGTGTGGGTAACACAGTGTAGGTCACAATAAAGTGTGGTCACACAATATTGTGAGGGTCACAGTACAGTGTGGGTAACAACAGTGTACGTCACAATAAAGTGAGGTCACACAATAGTGTGGGTCACAGTACAGTGTGGGTAACAACACAGTGTAGGTCACAATAAATTAAGGTCACACAATATAGTGTGTGTAACAACACAGTGTAGGTCACAATAAAGTGAGGTCACACAATATAGTGTGGGTCACAGTACAGTGTGGTTACAACACAGTACAGGTCACAATAAAGTGTGGTCACACAATATAGTGTGGGTCACAGTACAGTGTGGGTAACAACATAGTATAAGTCGTGCCGAATAGGCAGAACTTGCGATCTTGGCTTAAATAGCAACGCTCATCTTGCCATATAGGACAAGTGAAAATTTGTGTTATGCAATAATTTCGCCCAAATCATTCTGAACCTAATGAAAAAAATATATTTCACTGTGTTTGTTTAGTATTAAATTATTGTAAACAAATCTAAAATATATTTAGTTGGGTTAGGCTAAAATAAATTGTTCTTGTTATAATAAGGTTAGGTAAGTTTTCTAAGATTCTTTTGGTGCAAAATTAAAAATTTTTACATTAACATTAATGAAAAAAATATATCTGTAAGCGTATAAGAGAAAATTTTAGAATCTACTTAATTTAAAATGAGTTTTTGCTAATTGACCAGTTTTACATATTCGGCACGACATATATATATATATATGTCGTGCCGAATAGGCAGAACTTGCCATCTTGGCTTAAATAGCAACGCTCATCTTGTCATGTAGGACAAGCGAAAATTTGTGTATGCAATAATTTCGCCAAAATCATTCTGAACCTAATGAAAAAAATATATTTCACTGTGTTTGTTTAGTATTAAATTATTGTAAACGTATCTAAAATATATTTAGTTGGGTTAGGCTAAAATAAATTTCTCTTGTTATAATAAGGTTAGGTAAGCTTTCTAAGATTCTTTTGGTGCAAAATTATAAATTTTTACATTAGCGTTAATGAAAAAAATATATCTTTAAACGTATAAGACAAAATTTTAGAAATGACTTAATTTTAAATGAGTTCTTGCTAATTGACCAGTTTTACATATTCGGCACGACATATATATATATATATATATATATATATATATATATATATATATATATATATATATATATATATATATATATATATATATATATATATATATATATATATATATATATATATATATATATATATACATATATAGAAGACTGGCAGTGGAACCAAGCTACACTTCCAGTCAGACTAGGAGGCATTGGTGTCCGCAAGTCATCATAGATTGCGTTACCTGCTTTTCTGTCCTCGTGTGTTGCATCCAGAGAGCTTGTAGCAGCGATTCTCCCTGAACATCTTAGGGACAAGATTGGAGTCCAGGACCAAAAATTCATTGACGGAGCAATGATCTGGGATAATCTAACGGGCTCTGGAGCCAGACCTGCTCCCCCCAACAACTACAAACAATCGCACTGGGATGATTCAATAGTGGAAAATATAGCCTTAACAATGCTTCAGAGTGTGTCAGGGAAGGATAGAGCCCGCCTGCTGGCAGTGAGAGCCCCTCATGCTGGGGACTTTCTGTTGGCTGTTCCCAACTCCAGCCTTGGCACACGACTCGACCCACAGACCATCCGCATCGTTGTTGCCCTTCGACTTGCCGCCCCTATTCTCGCCGATCACAGGTGTATTTGTGGCAGTGAAGCAGCAGACCGATTCGGGTACCATGGTCTTGTGTGCCGTAAATCCGAGGGAAAGATTGCAAGACATGAGGAGGTTAATAACATTATCAAGAGGCGCCTCACAACAGCTGGATGCCCAGCAGTAAGGGAGCCACCCCAACTATGCAGATCTGATGGCAGCCAGAAGCGTCCAGATGGTATCACCCTTCAAGCCTGGACAGATGGGAAGCAGGTGGTGTGGGACTATACATGTGCATCTACCTTGGCTGATACCTATCTCCAATACACCAGGGAGGAAGGAGGGGCAGCTGCCAGCTTTAGGGAGTCCCAAAAGTCTAGAAAATATGGAGAACTTGCCCATCATTATATGTTTGTTCCCATAGGCTCAGAGACCCTTGGCTCATGGGAAAAGAGTGCATCTAAATTCCTTAAGGAGCTGGGAAAAAGACTCATCAGGGTAACTAGGGATCCCAGGGCAGCTAGTTTTCTGTTCCAGCGGCTCAGTGCGGCTGTTCAAAGGGGTAATGCCTGCTGTATTTTGGACACACGCCCCAGCTCTGAGGAGCTGGATGAGATTTTCGCCTTATAATCGGTGATACACACGTAACAACATGTACCGTATATGCCACCTTTATATCAACAATGTATCTCTTAAATCTTCTGTACCATAATATATATATATATATATATATATGTATATATATATATATATATATATATATATATATATATATATATATATATATATATATATTGTGTGGGTGGGTGTGTAGGAGACTAGGGTTGGAGGAGGATGGTGTGGGTGGGGAAGTAGGCTGGGCGGCGCCAGTCTCATGGTCGGCGCCGCCCAGCCAAATCCTTTATTTTCTCTAGTTGTATTGTTGTCTCCCTCCCCCAGCCTCCAACCTTCCCCCAGCCTCCAACCTTCCCCCAGCCTCCAACCCTCCCCCAGCCTCCAACCTTCCCCCAGCCTCCAACCTTCCCCCAGCCTCCAACCTTCCCCCAGCCTCCAACCTTCCCCCAGCCTCCAACCTTCCCACAGCCTCCAACCCTCCCCCAGCCTCCAACCCTCCCCCAGCCTCCAACCTTCCCCCAGCCTCCAACCCTCCCCCAGCCTCCAACCCTCCCCCAGCATCCAACCCTCCCCCAGCCTCCAACCTTCCCCCAGCCTCCAACCCTTCCCAAGCCTCCCACCCTTCCTAAGCCTGCCACCCTCCCCAAGCCTCCCATCCACTCCCTTCCCCCCACCCCGCTCCACCACCAAAACCCCCAACCTAAATATCAACAGCCACCCCTACCCACACAATGACGAACACCCCAAAAACCACTCATACCCTCACCACCCACACCATCACCAGCCACACTCCAACCACCTCCCACACCCTCACCACCCACACCCCAACCACCTCCCACACCCTCACCACACACGCCCCAACCACACACACCCCAACCACCTCTCCCACCCTCACCTCAACCACCTCCCACACCCTCACAACCTACAAGCCCACCACCTACACCACCACGACCCACACTCCCACCACCTACACCCTCACTAACCACCACCCACTCCCTCACTACCCACACACCCACCACCCGCACCCCCACTCACCCATCACCCACACCCCCACCATCCATACACCCACCACCCACTCCCCCACCACCCACACGTCCACCACCAACATCCACCACTCACAGCCCACACCCACCACCCCCCCCCACCACCCACACAGCTAAGAATAAATGATATTGGCTGTTATGTCGTTACAGCTTCAGCATCCCCTTCATTTCTCAAAACCCCTCTCCTTCCTCAGCATCCCTTTTCTTTCTCATCATCTCCACCTTCCTCAGCAACCCCCTCCTTCCTCAACATCCCCACCTTGCTCAGCATCCCTCTCCTTCCTACCTTCCTGAACATCCCTCTCCTTCCTCATCATTCCTACTTTTCACAGCATCCATCTCCTTCCTCAGCATCCCTCTCCTTTCTCAGCATCTCTCTTTCCTCAGCATTACTCTCTTTCCTTTGCATCCCTTACCTTCATCAGCATCTCTCTCCTTCCTCAGCATCACTCTATCTTTCCTTTGCATCACTCTCCTTCCTCAGCATCCCTCTCCCTCCTTAGCATCCCCCTCCCTTAGCATCCCCTACCTTCCTCAGAATCCCCCACTTTCCTCAGCATCCCCCTCCTTCCTTAGCATCCCCTACCTTCCTCAGCATCCCCCACTTTCCTCATCATCCTCCACCTTCCTCAGCATCCCCACCTTCCTCAGCATCCTCCACCTTCCTCAGCATCCTCCACCTTCCTCAGCATCCCCCACCTTCCTCAGCATATATATACATATATATATATATATATACATATATATATATATGTATATATATATATATATATATATATATATATATATATATATATATATATATATATATATATATATATATATATACATATATATATATATATATATATATATATATATATATATATATATATATATATATATATATATATATATGTACATATATATATACATATATATATATATATATATATATATACATATATATATATATATATATATATATATATATATATATATATATATATATATATATATATATATATATGTATATATATATATATATATATATATATATATATATATATATATATATATATATATATATATATATATATATATACATATATATATATACATATATATATTTTTTTATTTATTATCACACTGGCCGATTCCCACCAAGTCAGGGTGGCCCGAAAAAGAAAAATTTTCACCATCATTCACTCCAAGGTGCTTTACACTACAGTTTTTAAACTGCAACATTAACACCCCTCCTTCAGAGTGCAGGCACTGTACTTCCCATCTCCAGGACTCAAGTCCGGCCTGCCGGTTTCCCTGAACCCCTTCATAAATATTACTTTGCTCACACTCCAACAGCACATCAAGTATTAAAAACCATTTGTCTCCATTCACTCCTATCAAACACGCTCACGCATGCCTGCTGGAAGTCCAAGCCCCTCGCACACAAAACCTCCTTTACCCCCTCCCTCCAACCTTTCCTAGGCCGACCCCTACCCCGCCTTCCTTCCAGTACAGACTGATACACTCTTGAAGTCACTCTGTTTCGCTCCATTCTCTCTACATGTCCGAACCACCTCAACAACCCTTCCTCAGCCCTCTGGACAACAGTTTTGGTAATCCCGCACCTCCTCCTAACTTCCAAACTACGAATTCTCTGCATTATATTCACACCACACATTGCCCTCAGACATGACATCTCCACTGCCTCCAGCCTTCTCCTCGCTGCAACATTCATCACCCATGCTTCACACCCATATAAGAGCGTTGGTAAAACTATACTCTCATACATTCCCCTCTTTGCCTCCAAGGACAAAGTTCTTTGTCTCCACAGACTCCTAAGTGCACCGCTCACCCTTTTCCCCTCATCAATTCTATGATTCACCTCATCTTTCATAGACCCATCCGCTGACACGTCCACTTCCAAATATCTGAATACATTCACCTCCTCCATACTCTCTCCCTCCAACCTGATATCCAATCTTTCATCACCTAATCTTTTTGTTATCCTCATAACCTTACTCTTTCCTGTATTCACTTTTAATTTTCTTCTTTTGCACACCCTACCAAATTCATCCACCAATCTCTGCAACTTCTCTTCAGAATCTCCCAAGAGCACAGTGTCATCAGCAAAGAGCAACTGTGACAACTCCCACTTTATGTGTGATTCTTTATCTTTTAACTCGACGCCTCTTGCCAAGACCCTCGCATTTACTTCTCTTACAACCCCATCTATAAATATATTAAACAACCACGGTGACATCACACATCCTTGTCTAAGGCCTACTTTTACTGGGAAATAATTTCCCTCTTTCCTACATACTCTAACTTGAGCCTCACTATCTTCGTAAAAACTCTTCACTGCTTTCAGTAACCTACCTCCTACACCATACACCTGCAACATCTGCCACATTGCCCCCCTATCCACCCTGTCATACGCCTTTTCCAAATCCATAAATGCCACAAAGACCTCTTTAGCCTTATCTAAATACTGTTCACTTATATGTTTCACTGTAAACACCTGGTCCACACACCCCCTACCTTTCCTAAAGCCTCCTTGTTCATCTGCTATCCTATTCTCCGTCTTACTCTTAATTCTTTCAATAATAACTCTACCATACACTTTACCAGGTATACTCAACAGACTTATCCCCCTATAATTTTTGCACTCTCTTTTGTCCCCTTTGCCTTTATACAAAGGAACTATGCATGCTCTCTACCAATCCCTAGGTACCTTACCCTCTTCCATACATTTATTAAATAATTGCACCAACCACTCCAAAACTATATCCCCACCTGCTTTTAACATTTCTATCTTTATCCCATCAATCCCGGCTGCCTTACCCCCTTTCATTTTACCTACTGCCTCACGAACTTCCCCCACACTCACAACTGGCTCTTCCTCACTCCTACAAGATGTTATATATAAATATATATATGTATATATATATAAATATATTTAAATATATATATAAATATATATATATATATATATATATATATATATATATATATATATATATATATATATATATATATATATATATAAAAACAACCACAGGGGAGTAGATGATACCTCTAGACCTTTCGTGTTGCAATCCACACATCATCAGGAGGTTGCAAAGTTGCAGAAAAGAGGAGGATGTCCAAGCAATTACGATCCCAGGGTAACGTATTTTCCTGGACGTCCAACAATTTAGTGTCAAATGAGTTAGAGCATTTATTCAAGAGTTTAAAATCACATGGCTTTAATGAATGATTATTGTTAATTGAATATTCTTGAAGCCAGTAGGTGACTTGGACCTGCATAGCATGGGTCAGTAGGCCTGGTGCAGTGCTCCTTTCTTATGTTCTTATGAAATTCGGAATGACTGCTTGATAAACACTGTTATCCTCACTTATTATTTGGAAGCTTTGCAAAAGAATCACCAATATACCATAATCAAACACTTGAGATATTGTACAGTCATAAACATATTTTTTAAAGGGGTGGAGGGATAAGCCAGCGGAAGGCCTCGGTCAGATGACCAAAATGGTCCTCATATAACTAATACTCATATAACTATTACCTGGCTGAGTATAACTATGTACAATATTCCAGCATCAAGGTGTAGTGACTGTGTTTCACTTTACACTAACAAACAATTGTTAAGGAACTGGTAAAAGAAAATCTAAGACAATTGAGTGCAAAGTGTAAACAAGAGTAGTGAAAACTATTTTGATGGTAAAGCTAGTGTATTCTTAGTAAGTTTAGTGTATCTTACTGTATTCGTACTAAGGAAGTCTGGTGTACTTCAGTGTACTCATAGTAAGGAAGTTTAGTGTATCTTACTGTATTCGTACTAAGGAAGTCTGGTGTACTTTAGTGTATTCATAATAATGCAGTTTGGTGTATCTGTGGCTGCTATAAACTCTGACTCTGGAAGTCCAAACTTCTATCTAAATACTTTTTGATTATTAACAGTGTAACATTTAAGAGAAAAACTTTTTCTGAAGGTAATTAGATATTATATTGAATTCCAAATTAAGGCTAATCCAATTAGAAGTAGAAATCCCCAATGAATTACAAACTTAATATCTTTAAATATTTACACATCTGGACGAAAAATGTGAAAAGTTAAAACCTAGATATTAAGAAGGTGACTTGAAAAAGCCCACTGTGTGGGCGAAACGTTGTCAATAAAGGATCACATTAAACTGCATATGTGTTTGTTTCCATTGTGTCGGTATTTTATACCATTTATTTTCAAAGGTGTGTATTACCTGGCTGTAAGACAAGTGTCGGGGAAATGAGCCATCAAGAAGTATAATAGACAGAGGCACACACAAAATGTAGATTTTTGAGTATCTGTATACTCTATTCTCACCACCAAGATCAACAACATTAACAGAGTGAACAACACAGCAGTAATATACGCAGACACCGTAATAATAAGTAACAGAGTAAGTTAGAGAGGTAAAGTGAGCTCACTCACTGCTCTAGTTTATAAACTTATACGATAGAGACCAGTATGTGTAATTAGCCAGAGCTAGTGAGAGACTGTTCTCCATACTCACGAAACAGTAATAACAAGATTGCTAACAAACCACAGTATGGGTGGGGTTAGAATCTACAGCGAGTGAGTCATATATCCAGGCCAGAGATGGTCCACGTTGACTTCCTTATAGTGTATAAATATACCTAGTTGGATGAATCTTATTGTAGTCAGCTGGCCCAGTGGCTTACGCACTGGCCTGGAGTTTTACCACACACTTGACATGGAGTACAGTTCTAGACTTAAAGTGCTTCTAGTAACAAGGATACTTGACTAAGTTTATAATAGCTTGAAAAGTTCTCTGTTTTTTCAAACTTTGTATTTTTTCCTTACGAATATTTTAACCAAGATCCGATTTTTTTGAGCTATAATGAACCCTCGTAAAACAATATATATTAGTCCATACAAGGCAGCGGTAACTTTAACCAACATACAGTAATGTATTACTGTATGTTGGTTAATATTAAATTATATTGCGATTAGATTTTTAATTTGTGATATTATTTTAAGATTTTAATGCATCTGTAAAACTGTTTTAAATTCTGATGATGGATAAAGAAGCATCTGAAATGTTAATCAATAAACCGGGGAGGGAGGGGAGGGAAAGGAGGGAGGGGAAGGAAGGGAGGTTGAGGAGGGATGGGAGGTTGGGGAAGCGAGAAGGGAGGGCGTGGAGAGGTAGTTTTACTACCCTGAGACTATCTGATTGTTATCTGATCTGTTATCTGATTGTCTCCTGTCCCATGAATTACGTCCCATGTTTCATGTCCCATGAATTATGTCCCATGTCCCATGTCCCATGAATTATGTCCCATGTTCCATGTCCCATGAATTACGTCCCATGTTTCATGTCCAATGAATTATGTCCCATGTACCATGTCCCATGAATCATGTCCCATGAACCATGTTCCATGTACCATGTTCTATGTTCCATGTACCATGTTCCATGTCCCCCTGTTCCATGCCCCGTGTCTGTGTATCCACGTCCTATGAACCACCGGGAGGTCTGGCTGACGACCGGGCTGAGGGGGCGTTGACCCCTGGAGCGACCTCCAGGTAGGTGAACTTCCACTTCGCAAATACCCCGCAAAACCCCCCGCCCAACAAAACCCCCATCCTACAAAACCTTCACCCCACAAAACCCCCACCCCAGTCTTATCCACCTCCAACTTTTACCACAAACACACTAACATCTTATGAACTAGAATCATACGCTTCATGTGTCTTTAATCATACGTTCTATGTATCTACAATCATACGTTCTGTTTTTCTTGAATCATACGTTCCGTGTGTCTAGAATCATACAGTCCTTATTTCTAGAATCATCGTTCGTGTGTCTTGAATCATACGTTCCGTGTGTCTAGAATCATACAGTCCTAATTTTTAGAATCATCGTTCCATGTGTCTTGAATCATACGTTCCGTGTGTCTAGAATCATTGTTCGTGTGTCTAGAATCATACAGTGCCTAGAATCATCGTTCCATGTGTCTTGAATCATACGTTCCGTGTGTCTAGAATCATTGTTCGTGTGTCTAGAATCATACAGTCCTAATTTTTAGAATCATCGTTCCATGTGTCTTGAATCATACGTTCCGTGTGTCTAGAATCATTGTTCGTGTGTCTAGAATCATACAGTCCTTATTTCTAGAATCATCATTCCATGTGTCTTGAATCATACGTTCCGTGTGTCTTGAATCATACATTCCGTGTCTTGATCATTCGTTCCGTGAGTCTAGAATCATACGTTCCGTGTGTCTAGATTTATACGTTTCATGTGTTTTGGATCATACGTTCCGTGTGTCAAGAATCACACGTTCCATGTGTCTGGAATCACACGTTCCGTGTATCTAGAATCATACGTTCAGTGTGTCCAGAATGACGCCTTCCGTGTGTCTAGAATCATACGTTCCGTATCTCAAATACGTTCCGCGTGTCAAGAATCATACGGTCTTTGGAGTCACACGTTCCGTGTATCTAGAATCATACGTTCAGTGTGTCAAGAATGACGCGTTCCGTGTGTCTAGAATTATACGTTCCGTGTCTAAAATACGTCCCGTGTGTCTAGAATCATACGTACCGTGTATATAGGATCACGCGCTCCATGTGTCTAGAATCATACGTTCCATGTATCTAGAATGACGCGTTCCGTGTGTCTCGAATCATACGTTTCATGTGTCTAGAATCATACCTCCCGTGTGTCTAGAATCATACGTTCCGTGTGTCTCGAATCATACGTTTCATGTGTCTAGAATCATACCTCCCGTGTGTCTAGAATCATACGTTCCATGTATCTAGAATGACGCGTTCCGTGTGTCTCGAATCATACGTTTCATGTGTCTAGAATCATACCTTACGTGTGTCTAGAATCATACGTTCCGTGTGTCTAGAATCATACGTTCTGTGTGTCTAGAATCATACGTTCCGTGTGTCTAGAATCATACGTCCTTGAATCAGAATAATCTTTTTAGATCCTTTTATCTAAATAGTCTCCTCAAATCCTAGCATCAGAATAGTGTACAAAACTCGGCTAGACTAGTGGATACCATCTCCCCACTGTCTCCCCACTGTCTCCCCACTGTCTCCCCACTGTCTGACCTATAAACTGCTGTGGTTCCATATTCACACATATCCCAGACATCATAATCACTGGTGATCAACAGAAGCTTCAAATATCTCGAACTGTCGTGGGTGTTTACAGCTAACTGACACTTTTCTTCAAGTTCAGAAAACATTTAAATTTTTTCATTACTTCTGCTCTACAAAAGTTTCATTCGACACTGTCTATAATACTGAACTCACTGAGGAAAGTCTTCGACACTGTCTATAATACTGAACTCACTGAGGAAAGTCTTCGACACTGTCTATAATACTGAACTCACTGAGGAAAGTCTTCGACACTGTCTATAATACTGAACTCACTGAGGAAAGTCTTCGACACTGTCTATAATACTGAACTCACTGAGGAAAGTCTTCGACACTGTCTATAATACTGAACTCACTGAGGAAAGTCTTCGACACTGTCTGTAATACTGAACTCACTGAGGAAAGTCTTCGACACTGTCTATAATACTGAACTCACTGAGGAAAGTCTTCGACACTGTCTATAATACTGAACTCACTGAGGAAAGTCTTCGACACTGTCTATAATACTGAACTCACTGAGGAAAGTCTTCGACACTGTCTATAATACTGAACTCACTGAGGAAAGTCTTCGACACTGTCTATAATACTGAACTCACTGAGGAAAGTCTTCGACACTGTCTATAATACTGAACTCACTGAGGAAAGTCTTCGACACTGTCTATAATACTGAACTCACTGAGGAAAGTCTTCGACACTGTCTGTAATACTGAACTCACTGAGGAAAGTCTTCGACACTGTCTA
Organism: Cherax quadricarinatus; assembly: GCF_038502225.1. NCBI lineage: Eukaryota > Metazoa > Arthropoda > Malacostraca > Decapoda > Parastacidae > Cherax > Cherax quadricarinatus. The sequence continues at coordinate 8,018,803 of NC_091343.1, read as the reverse complement.
TAATACTGAACTCACTGAGGAAAGTCTTCGACACTGTCTATAATACTGAACTCACTGAGGAAAGTCTTCGACACTGTCTATAATACTGAACTCACTGAGGAAAGTCTTCGACACTGTCTATAATACTGAACTCACTGAGGAAAGTCTTCGACACTGTCTATAATACTGAACTCACTGAGGAAAGTCTTCGACACTGTCTATAATACTGAACTCACTGAGGAAAGTCTTCGACACTGTCTATAATACTGAACTCACTGAGGAAAGTCTTCGACACTGTCTATAATACTGAACTCACTGAGGAAAGTCTTCGACACTGTCTATAATACTGAACTCACTGAGGAAAGTCTTCGACACTGTCTATAATACTGAACTCACTGAGGAAAGTCTTCGACACTGTCTATAATACTGAACTCACTGAGGAAAGTCTTCGACACTGTCTATAATACTGAACTCACTGAGGAAAGTCTTCGACACTGTCTATAATACTGAACTCACTGAGGAAAGTCTTCGACACTGTCTATAATACTGAACTCACTGAGGAAAGTCTTCGACACTGTCTATAATACTGAACTCACTGAGGAAAGTCTTCGACACTGTCTATAATACTGAACTCACTGAGGAAAGTCTTCGACACTGTCTGTAATACTGAACTCACTGAGGAAAGTCTTCGACACTGTCTATAATACTGAACTCACTGAGGAAAGTCTTCGACACTGTCTATAATACTGAACTCACTGAGGAAAGTCTTCGACACTGTCTATAATACTGAACTCACTGAGGAAAGTCTTCGACACTGTCTATAATACTGAACTCACTGAGGAAAGTCTTCGACACTGTCTATAATACTGAACTCACTGAGGAAAGTCTTCGACACTGTCTATAATACTGAACTCACTGAGGAAAGTCTTCGACTCTGTCTATAATACTGAACTCACTGAGGAAAGTCTTCGACACTGTCTGTAATACTGAACTCACTGAGGAAAGTCTTCGACACTGTCTATAATACTGAACTCACTGAGGAAAGTCTTCGACACTGTCTATAATACTGAACTCACTGAGGAAAGTCTTCGACACTGTCTATAATACTGAACTCACTGAGGAAAGTCTTCGACACTGTCTATAATACTGAACTCACTGAGGAAAGTCTTCGACACTGTTTATGATACTGAACTCACTGAGGAAAGTCTTCGACACTGTCTATAATACTGAACTCACTGAGGAAAGTCTTCGACACTGTTTATGATACTGAACTCACTGAGGAAAGTCTTCGACACTGTCTATAATACTGAACTCAAGGCTCTATCGCAGTTGAGGTGGAAGGCCATTACTCTACCCAAGTCTCTCATGGTGGACGGGCAGGACCACGACTATAGAGAGTTCTGGTTATCTTGCAGCTTCAAAAAAAAAAAAAAGACCATTCGCTCTCATGCAAATGTGGATTCTGATCATCAATGTTCTTAATCTACTTATTGAAGTTGAAAAAAAACAAAAACAGAATAAAGCATATGGCAATGTTACTGGAAATATGTCGGAAAATATAATGAGAGAGGAATTTATACTCACCCATAAGAAGGAAAGGAAACACTTGTATGAAGGTTTCACTAGTGATGTAACACTTGTATGAAGGTTTCACTAGTGATGTAACACTTGTATGAAGGTTTCACTAGTGATGTAACACTTGTACGAAGGTTTCAGTAGTTTTATCTTTGACGTAACACTTATACGATGGCTTTACTAAAATGATGTCTTTGATGTAAACGGATGTTCGAAAACTTCTTTATTCTTGTTTTCTATGTTCACTCCAGAAATGTTTTGGAGCGTTAATGGAGCCGCGACCGTGGCGCTACTGTAACACCAGCGTCTGTCTGAGCTTCTGGTCACGTCTGAAACACCAGCGTCGGTCTATGCTACTGATCGAGTCTGTGGCAATAGCGGAGGGTGGCGCTACTGTTCACGTCTGTGGCAATAGAGGACGATGGCGCTACTGATCATGTCTAATACAGTAGTAGAGGATGGCGTTACTGATCATGTCTAATACAATAGCGGAAGGTGGAGCTACTGATCATGTCTAATACAATAGCAGAGGATGGCACTGCAGGTGTCTGAACCCAGGATAAGAGAGAAGTGTAAGACATGACCACTAGTTCCTCCAGAGTCACCTCAGTGCTCAACCTGTGACCCAACTCCAAGATGACTCAATCATAGCTGCGCTGTTGTCAGTCTGAGAACCCCCACCAGTCATGCGAAAACTAAGAGGGGTATTTATCTATTTTTTTGTACGATTTCTGACACCTGAATTTCATTGTTGTGCTCGATCCCCATATACCGTCATCCGTAAATAATCTCGTATCACTTTTTTCCCATTGGTTAACAACACCATTGATATGTTAACTTGAGACTTGAGGTGACAGCAAGGAGGAGAAGTGGAAGGGTTGGAGGGAGCGTATATATGAGGGTTTGTGTGCCCGGGGCTTGGACATCCAACAGGCTTGTGCGAGTGCATTAGATCATCACCACTAAGGACCTAGTGGCTAGCGAGCAACCCTGAGTGTTAAAGGACCCTCAGTTTCCTGTAGGTTTTTTACTTCAAGCACCCTGGGGGCACGGACTGTAGTCTGGGGGCACGGACTGTAGCCTGGGGGCACGGACTGTAGCCTGGGGGCACGGACTGTAGCCTGGGGGCACGGACTGTAGCCTGGGGGCACGGACTGTAGCCTGGGGGCACGGACTGTAGCCTGGGGGCACGGACTGTAGCCTGGGGGCACGGACTGTAGCCTGGGGGCACGGACTGTAGCCTGGGGGCACGGACTGTAGCCTGGGGGCACGGACTGTAGCCTGGGGGCACGGACTGTAGCCTGGGGGCACGGACTGTAGCCTGGGGGCACGGACTGTAGCCTGGGGGCACGGACTGTAGCCTGGGGGCACGGACTGTAGCCTGGGGGCACGGACTGTAGCCTGGGGGCACGGACTGTAGCCTGGGGGCACGGACTGTAGCCTGGGGGCACGGACTGTAGCCTGGGGGCACGGACTGTAGCCTGGGGGCACGGACTGTAGCCTGGGGGCACGGACTGTAGCCTGGGGGCACGGACTGTAGCCTGGGGGCACGGACTGTAGCCTGGGGGCACGGACTGTAGCCTTGGGGGGGCACGGACTGTAGCCTGGGGGCACTGGACTGTAGCCACGGACTGGGGGGGGGCACGGACTGTAGCCTGTAGGGGGGCACGGACTGTAGCCTGGGGGCACGGACTGTAGCCTGGGGGCACGGACTGTAGCCTGGGGGCACGGACTGTAGCCTGGGGGCACGGACTGTAGCCTGGGGGCACGGACTGTAGCCTGGGGGCACGGACTGTAGCCTGGGGGCACGGACTGTAGCCTGGGGGCACGGACTGTAGCCTGACTGGCACTGACAACTCCGTGTTCATGAGTCCTTGTTATCAAATTATGTTGTATCTATCGTTCTTTTTTTTTGCTCTTACATTTAGATATATCTCTTTTGGTATTTGGGTCAACTGATACATGTGTAGGTGCAGCATGTGTCACTGATACATGTGTTGGTGCAGCATGTGTCACTGATACATGTGTTGGTGCAGCATGTGTCACTGATACATGTGTTGGTGCAGCATGTGTCACTGATACATGTGTTGGTGCAGCATGTGTCACTGATACATGTGTTGGTGCAGCATGTGTCACTGATACATGTGTTGGTGCAGCATGTGTCACTGATACATGTGTTGGTGCAGCTTGTGTCACTGATACATGTGTTGGTGCAGCATGTGTCACTGATACATGTGTAGGTGCAGCATGTGTCACTGATACATGTGTAGGTGCAGCTTGTGTCACTGATACATGTGTAGGTGCAGCATGTGTCACTGATACATGTGTAGGTGCAGCATGTGTCACTGATACATGTGTAGGTGCAGCTTGTGTCACTGATACGTGTGTAGGTGCAGCATGTGTCACTGATACATGTGTAGGTGCAGCATGTGTCACTGATACATGTGTAGGTGCAGCTTGTGTCACTGATACATGTGTAGGTGCAGCTTGTGTCACTGATACATGTGTAGGTGCAGCTTGTGTCACTGATACATGTGTAGGTGCAGCATGTGTCACTGATACATGTGTAGGTGCAGCTTGTGTCACTGATACATGTGTAGGTGCAGCATGTGTCACTGGTACATGTGTAGGTACAGCATGTGTCACTGATACATGTGTAGGTGCAGCATGTGTCACTGATACATGTGTAGGTGCAGCTTGTGTCACTGATACATGTGTAGATATAGCATGTGTCACCGATACATGTGTAGGTGCAGCATGTGTCACTGATACATGTGTAGGTGCAGCTTGTGTCACTGATACATGTGTAGATATAGCATGTGTCACTGATACATGTGTAGGTGCAGCTTGTGTCACTGATACATGTGTAGGTGCAGCATGTGTCACTGATACATGTGTAGGTGCAGCATGTGTCACTGATACATGTGTAGGTGCAGCTTGTGCCACTGATACATGTGTAGGTGCAGCTTGTGTCACTGATACATGTGTAGGTGCAGCATGTGTCACTGATACATGTGTAGGTGCAGCTTGTGTCACTGATACATGTGTAGGTGCAGCATGTGTCACTGATACATGTGTAGGTGCAGCATGTGTCACTGATACATGTGTAGGTGCAGCTTGTGTCACTGATACATGTGTAGGTGCAGCATGTGTCACTGATACATGTGTAGCCGCAGCATGTGTCACTGATACATGTGTAGGTGCAGCTTGTGTCACTGATACGTGTGTAGGTGCAGCATGTGTCACTGATACATGTGTAGGTGCAGCATGTGTCACTGATACATGTGTAGGTGCAGCTTGTGTCACTGATACATGTGTAGGTGCAGCATGTGTCACTGATACATGTGTACGTGTAGCATGTGTCACTGATACATGTGTAGGTGCAGCATGTGTCACTGATACATGTGTAGGTGCAGCTTGTGTCACTGATACATGTGTAGGTGCAGCATGTGTCACTGATACATGTGTAGGTGCAGTATGTGTCACTGATACATGTGTAGGTGCAGCTTGTGTCACTGATACATGTGTAGGTGCAGCATGTGTCACTGGTACATGTGTAGGTGCAGCATGTGTCACTGATACATGTGTAGGTGCAGCATGTGTCACTGATACATTTGTAGGTGCAGCTTGTGTCACTGATACATGTGTAGGTGTAGCATGTGTCACTGATACATGTGTAGGTGCAGCATGTGTCACTGATACATGTGTAGGTGCAGCTTGTGTCACTGATACATGTGTAGATGCAGCATGTGTCACTGATACATGTGTAGATGCAGCTTGTGTCACTGATACATGTGTAGGTGCAGCATGTGTCACTGATACATGTGTAGGTGCAGCATGTGTCACTGATACATGTGTAGGTGCAGCATGTGTCACTGATACATGTGTAGGTGCAGCATGTGTCACCGATACATGTGTAGGTGCAGCATGTGCCACTGACACATGTGTAGGTGCAGCATGTGTCACTGATACATATTACGAGTTATTTGGTGAGGCTGTAGAGCGGTGTTAATGATATATCTCTTCGGAGGCCTCTTACTTTATTGTTAAGTAGTGGTGGGTTACACAGGCTTGTGTGTTTGTGCCCATGGCCCGGGCAGGGCCATGCCCACGAGAGAGAGCTGGGAGTACTTGTGTCTTGATGCCAGGCCGCTGTGTGAGTGAGAGCGAGGCAAGTCTGGGCATACTGAAGTGGCAAGGCCTATAGATGGCAGCACCTGAGTGGCGCGAAATATGAACTAAGCTGGCAGACAGCATGGGCTGTCTGTGCAGACAGTACAGGCTGTCTACATACGCTCGGCCACCTACCGCGCGTCGTCCCGACGCGACAATACTGGTAGTAAGAGAAACTCGGTCTCTCTCTCGTAGGAACAGGGCACAGAACACATAATAAAAACATATATATACATATGGACATGGAAAAAAAACTTCCTACAGGGAGGGAAGAAAAAAACATGTGGGGTGTGCTAAACATCGTGGTCATAGGCAGTGAGCGTCGATGGGCATCACTGCACGCCTTCCTGCGTCTGGACAGATACTGCAACACGGGAGACATCGCTGCGGCTGAGCTGTGACGTAACAGGGTACGGTCTCCTCTGGAACGGTGAAGCAGACATCGTAGGAGTCGCTGCAGGTTTTCACTCAACCTGGGGCACGACATGCTGGTGCCCTTGAGTGAGGCGTCGACAAAACTCGGCAACTGGGCAGGACTTCTGGCAAGCGACTCAGGAGGACACTTCTCGACTGGTACTGTCGCTGGGCTATCACTGCCGGCGAGCGTGGAGCGAGTTGTGGAGCGAGTCGTGGCAGAGACGACTGGGCGAAACATCTGGGAGTCGTAACATCATACACCAGACTGCAGTGAGAGAGCTAGCAGTCAAAGTGACATCTTCTTTGTGCAGGCTGCTCACTGAAGCTTGTGACACGAGGCTGACACAGCGCCTGCCGACAGGGCTGGCTGCGGCTTGACGAGTATCATCTCTCGACAGTTAGAGTTATAGCAGAGGTTAGTCTAAGCGTCCCCAGACTTGTTTCTCTACATATAACTGCACTCTGAAGGTCTGGAGGTGAAGTGAAACAAATCTCGATGGGAATCGTAGCAGGTACGATTCTGCAGAACACGAGCGACGAACATAAAAGCTTTCTGTACAAGAGGGCTCGTACACTCAGGGCTGAGTAATCAGCTGTCAAACACACTGGTCACGGGTGACTTAGTGGTACAACTCAAGGGTCTGACCACAGACCTCACTGGACAACGGAAAACTTACAAACACACCGCTGTACATACGGTACAATATGGCTTAACTAGCAAAAGATGCTTTTCTGCGCATAAAACTGACTAAGACATACTAAAATGTGAGAACACTGACTGAGAGGAATTAATTAACACACGACATATATCTTCTCTCAATCTTCTCGACAATACTGAAATAATTACTAGAACACTCGATGTGACATCATGTGATGTCAGGCGTGATGTCGCAAGGTGATGTCAGCAGCAGTGACGTCAGCAGACATCGTGAGGTGACGTCAGGCAGACATCGTGAGGTGACGTCAGCAGACATCGTGAGGGGACGTCAGCAGACATCGTGAGGTGACGTCAGCAGACATCGTGAGGTGACGTCAGCAGACATCGTGAGGTGACGTCAGCAGACATCTCGAGGTGACGTCAGGCAGACATCGTGAGGTGACGTCAGCAGACATCGTGAGGTGACGTCAGAAGACATCTCGAGGTGACGTCAGAAGACATCTCGAGGTGACGTCAGGCAGACATCGTGAGGTGACGTCAGCAGACATCGTGACGTCATGAAGTCGGGCAGCATCGTGGGTGACGTCAGCAGACATCTCGTGGTGACGTCAGGCAGACATCTCGAGGTGACGTCAGGCAGACAACGTGACGTCATGAAGTCGGGCAGCATCGTGGGTGGCGTCGATGTGATGCGGGCAGCAGACCACAGCATGAGGCCTTGGGACATCTGGTAACTCACGTGGCTTTGTAGGTCTACGTGACATCGGCCACACCCACGTGACGTCGTAATCCACGTAGCTTCGAGTGGCCTCGGGCACTCGGATACACAGCACTGGCAAAGAATTCACACGAGAAACAGCAGAAAACACAGCAGAGGGAGTGGGCAGTGGTGAGTGGTGTAGTGGCGAGGAGCGTGCGTGAGTGTATGGCAGGGTGGGCATGGGCAAGGTGAGGAACAGCCACTTCCTCTCCTCTCCTCCCCCACCCACAAACACGTGGAGAAGCTCACACTGGACGCAGAAATCACCACAAAACTCACCTCTGGCTTGCTGAAACAGCTGTGCTGAGCTGAACAACAACAGCAACATACAAGTGACGCTGAACACGTGACTTGAGAAACAGCGTGGGACACTAGCGTGGAGTCACTGTAGCCTGGGGTCACTGTGACGCCACTCACAATTCTCGGAGAATTTCGACAAATTTCGGCTGGATCCTGCTTGTACCTGTGTCTGGATGCTCAAACGTGCAGACACGACATCAGGATAACTCGTTGAGAGACGGATGCTTCTTGTGTAGGGTGATGAAGTGAAGATGACTTCATACCTCTTACTCCCTCTCTCCCGGCAAACACAACTTCTGCAAGCACCGCTGTCACCATTTATAACGAGCTTTGTTTGGTGAGCTGCAAGCGGTGTTAATTGATATTCTTCTTCGGAGGCTTCTTACTTTATTGTTAAGTCGTAGGTGGGTTACACAGGCTTGTGTGTTTGAGCCCATGGCCCGGGCAGGGCCATGCCCACGAGAGAGAGCTGGGAGTACTTGTGACTTCCTGCTAGGCCGCTGTGTGAGTGAGAGCGAGGCAAGTCTGGGCATACTGAAGTGGCAAGGCCTATAGATGGCAGCACCTGAGTGCCCACCGCTGTCACCATTTATTACGAGTTATTTGGTGAGGCTGTAGAGCGGTGTTAATGATATATCTCTTCGGAGGCCTCTTACTTTATTGTTAAGTAGTGGTGGGTTACACAGGCTTGTGTGTTTGTGCCCATGGCCCGGGCAGGGCCATGCCCACGAGAGAGAGCTGGGAGTACTTGTGTCTTGATGCCAGGCCGCTGTGTGAGTGAGAGCGAGGCAAGTCTGGGCATACTGAAGTGGCAAGGCCTATAGATGGCAGCACCTGAGTGGCGCGAAATATGAACTAAGCTGGCAGACAGCATGGGCTGTCTGTGCAGACAGTACAGGCTGTCTACATACATATGCAGGTGAAGCATGTGCCAGTGATACATGTGTCACCGATACGTGTGTAGGTGCAGCATGTGCCACTGATACATGTGTAGGTGTAGCATGTGTCACTGATACATGTGAAAGTGCAGCATGTCTCACTGATACATGTGTAGATGTAGCATGTGTCTCTGATACATGTGAAGTTGCAGCATGTGTCACTGATACATGTGTGGATGTAGCATGTGTCACTGATACATGTGTACGTGTAGCATGTGTCACTGATACATGTGTAGTTGTAGCATGTGTCACTGATACTTGTGTAGGTGTAGCATGTGTCACTGATATTTGTGTAGGTGTAGCATGTGTCACTACTTACATGACCAGTACATTGCAATACAATGCTATACAACTGCCGGATGTGTACAATACGAAGGCAGTACAACTGCAATACGACTCTTGTACGATTGCAGTGCGTCTGCAGTACGACTGATGTATGTATGTATATGTATGTATATGTATCTATATGTATGTATGTATATACATATATATATATATATATATATATATATATATATATATATATATATATATATATATATATATATATATATATATATATATATATATATATATATATATATATATATAAATATATGTCGTGCCGAATATGTAAAACTGGTCAATTAGCAAGAACTCATTTAAAATTAAGTCCTTTCTAAAATTTTCTTTTATATATTTAAAGACATATTTTTTTCATTAATGTTGATGTAAAAATTTATAATTTTGCACCAAAAGGAACTTAGAAAACTTACCTAACCTTATTACAACAAGAACAATTTATTTTAGCCTAACCCAACTAAATATATTTTAAATTTGTTTACAATAATTTAATACTAAACAAACACAGTGAAATATATTTTTTTCGTTAGGTTCAGAATGATTTTTGGCGAAATTATTGCATACACAAATTTTCACTTGCCCTATATGGCAAGATGAGCGTTGCTATTTAAGCCAAGATAGCAAGTTCTGCCTATTCGGCACGACATATATATATATATATATATATATATATATATATATATATATATATATATACAATTTACACCAGAGGGGGACCCCATCATATATATATATATATATATATATATATATATATATATATATATATATATATATATATATATATATATATATATATATATATATATGCTCTGTATCTCCTCACAAGGTGTCTTACTATGCCAAGACTCACTTACTTCTTGAGGTGTGCACCCTCTTTTGACAACCCAACACTGAACCTGTCGAAGATTGAGACACTTATGCAGCATATGGGAATCTTTATTCAGGAAACGTTTCGCCACACAGTGGCTTCATCAGTCCAATACAAAGAGGAAGGCGTAAGGAGAGGATTAGAATGAGGTAATCAGTCCCTCAACCTGGAGTCGATGTGTTCAGTCCATCAGTCTTGTAGAATGTACAGCATAGGGCCGTAGACGTGGCTTATATACTGTAGTGAGGTGACGTGAAGCAGATGGAGGCGGGGTCATAGTGGTACCATCCACTAGTCGAAGTAGGTCTTCGTCCAAAGGTCGAACAAGTGTTGAAGAATTCTTTGTAACAAGACCCCATGATGCTGCCGTGTCTGACAGTTGATACAAAGAGGAAGGAGTAAGGAGAGGAGGAGAATGAGGTAATCAGCAGCATCATGGGGTCTTGTTACAAAGAATTCTTCAACACTTGTTCAACCTTTGGACGAAGACCTACTTCGACTAGTGGATGGTACCACTATGACCCCGCCTCCATCTGCTTCACGTCACCTCGCTACAGTATATAAGCCACGTCTACGGCCCTATGCTGTACATTCTACAAGATTGATGGACTGAACACATCGACTCCAGGTTGAGGGACTGATTACCTCATTCTCCTCCTCTCCTTACGCCTTCCTCTTTGTATTGGACTGATGAAGCCACTGTGTGGCGAAACGTTTCCTGAATAAAGATTCCCATATGCTGCATAAGTGTCTCAATCTTCAACTTGTCGGTTTTTCAAACCATTCATCACAACTGAACCTGTCACTAGAGGATCAGCAATGGGATCAGGCAACCCTCCCAGTGCGACTGGGAGGTATAGGGGTGCATAAAGCAACGCATGTTGCTTTACCTGCTTTTCTGTCTTCGTGTTTGGCTTCCAGTGCATTAGTCAAGAAGATAGTGCCCGAACGCTTGAGAGATGTGGTAGGAGCTCAAGACCCCAGGTTTTCTGAAGCAGCGATTCGGTGGGACGCCCTTACAGACTCCTCCAGTAGACCAGCTCCTCCCAAACAGCACAAACAGTCCCACTGGGACAAACCGATCATGGAAAAAATCGCCAACACAATGCTCTCCAATGCTTCAGGAAAGAACAAAACTCGTCTCCTGGCAATGAAGGCACCACACTCAGGAGATTTCCTGTTAGCTGTTCCCAATTCCTCCCTGGGCACCCGTCTCGACCCACAGGCCATTCGGATTGGTGTTGCTCTTCGCCTAGCCGCCCACATCCTCACCGAACATAGGTGTATTTGCGGCAGGGCGACAGCTGATCAATTCGGACTTCATGGTCTCGTGTGTCACACAGCAGAAGGGAAGTATGCCAGACATGAGGAGGTCACTGATATAATAAATAGAAGCCTCGCCACAGCCCGTTGCCCAGCTCAACGGGAACCCCAAGTACAGAGGTCTGATGGAAGTCAAAAGCGTCCTGATGGAGCCACTATGCTACCCTGGAAGGATGAAAAGCAGATTGCCTGGGACTACACCTGTGCTGCCACATTGGCAAACACCTACTTGTCATACTCTGTAGTGGAAGGGGGTGGAGCTGCCAGCCACAGGGAGATCCAGAAGATCCGAAAATATGAAGACCTTCCCCCTTGCTATAACTTCATTCCAATAGGGTCGGAGACCCTTGGAGCTGTCATCTACATTGCATATATCAACATGCCATCAATCTTCATAAAACAATTTAGTTTAATAAACTTGGCAGAGTAAAACTAACACAAGCCACTCCTTTGAGCGAACAACACTGTAAATGAAAGCTGAAAGTTTGAATTGATCTGAGGAGGCATTCTCCAGTTGATGTTCTGAACCCTACGAATTCAAGATTTTTTGTTAATAATGCTTACGTAGTGTTAGTAAACTATTAAATATATATCTACACACAATACTATCCTCTACGTACACTACATCAGTCATTAAGACTGAAGCAGTACATGACAAGGTTTGTACATGCTTGTTTAACATGGTTTTCCACTCTAAATTCTAGACTCGACACTCTAGACTCGACACTCTAGACTCTATACTCTACTCTCTGCACTCTACTTTCTACACTCTGCTCTCTGCACTCTACACTCTACTTTCTACACTCTACATTCAACTTTCTAAACTCCACTCTCTGCACTCTAAACTCTAGTACACAAAACTGGTAAATATGCATCTACACACTAGAGGAACACTCTCCACCGTGATCTAAGTAACAAACACATCAGTAGTGAATGTTGGAAGCCAAGCAGACGTTGATTCTAACATTTACTGGTCCCACTGCCAGAATTTTGCACTGGGCAGTATAACTTTGATCACAGGCCGCCTGAACACGCTAACAGTTGCACGAACCTTTTCCATAGTTACAGCAGACCAGCGTTAGAAAGTTGAAGTCAATCGGATGAGGCGTTCTTATGTTGTAAATGACATTAAAACGGAACTTTAGAAGAGGGTAAACAAATATAAAGTTCAAGCTACCACTTGAAGGTTTCACTCAGTGGACACAAATAATCCTGGATCCCACTGATTAAGGCTTCCCTCAGTGGACACAAACAATCCTGGATCCCACTGATTAAGGCTTCCCTCAGTGGACACACAAACAATCCTGGATCCCATTGATTAAGGCTTCCCTCAGTGGACACACAAACAATCCTGGATCCCATTGATTAAGGCTTCCCTCAGTGGACACAAACAATCCTGGATCCCACTGATTAAGGCTTCCCTCAGTGGACACAAACAATCCTGGATCCCACTGATTAAGGCTTCCCTCAGTGGACACAAACAATCCTGGATCCCACTGATTAAGGCTTCCCTCAGTGGACACACAAATAATCCTGGATCGTACTGATGTATCTGTAAACAACAGACTCTCCAATGCAGCAACAGCTGCAACAGTCACCAACGCACTCATCAGTACAACAGTAAACAACAACCTCAGCAATTCAACAACAGCCTAAACAGAAACAACAGACTCAACATCTACAACAGTCACCAACACAACAAAATCTACAACAGTAAACAATAGACTCGGCAATACAATATCTTCAACAGTAAACAATAAACTCAGCAACACAACAACATCTACAACAGAATCGGCAATACAACAACATCTACAACAGAATCGGCAATACAACAACATCTACAACAGAATCGGCAATACAACAACATCTACAACAGAATCGGCAATACAACAACATCTACAACAGAATCGGCAATACAACATCTACAACAGTAAACAACAATCTCAGCAACACAACATCTACAACAGTAAACAACAGACTCAACCATAAAACAGCAGTTACGACAGTAAACAGACTCAGTAATATAAGAACTGCTACAACAGTAAATAACAGACGCAACCATAAAACAACAGTTACGACAGTAAACAGACTTAGTAATATAAGAACTGCCACAACAGTAAACAACAGACTCAACCATAAAACAGCAGTTACGACAGTAAACAGACTCAGTAATATAAGAACTGCTACAACAGTAAATAACAGACGCAACCATAAAACAACAGTTACGACAGTAAACAGACTTAGTAATATAAGAACTGCCACAACAGTAAACAACAGACTCAACCATAAAACAGCAGTTACGACAGTAAACAGACTCAGTAATATAAGAACTGCTACAACAGTAAATAACAGACGCAACCATAAAACAACAGTTACGACAGTAAACAGACTTAGTAATATAAGAACTGCCACAACAGTAAACAACAGACTCAACCATAAAACAGCAGTTACGACAGTAAACAGACTCAGTAATATAAGAACTGCTACAACAGTAAATAACAGACGCAACCATAAAACAACAGTTACGACAGTAAACAGACTCAGTAATATAAGAACTGCTACAACAGTAAATAACAGACTCATCAATAAACCAACAGCTGTAACAGTCACCAACTTGTAACATAAATTTCGAGTAAATTAGCAGAATAGGTGCATTTTTTCTGCTTAGAAGTGCCAATTTTTTTCTTCTGGGACCAGCTGCGTACCTGAGCCTGCTGGAAGAGGCACTGAGTGCCGCCAGATGGCATCAGTGACCAGCTGACTGGACACTACACACAGTTGACTGCTTCAGCAACAGAGGATTGTTCAGCAGGAGTTTCTGAAATTCTACACTTAAGAGCAGTAAGTATTTATGAGAGAAGGTCGTCGTGTATGTGGCAGCATCACAGTGGGTGTGAGTGGTGATGGTAGTCATCACAGTGGGTGTGAGTGGTGATGGTAGTCATCACAGTGGGTATGAGTGGTGATGGTAGTCATCACAGTGGGAGTGAGTGGTGATGGTAGTCATCACAGTGGGTATGAGTGGTGATGGTAGTCATCACAGTGGGTGTGAGTGGTGATGGTAGTCATCACAGTGGGTATGAGTGGTGATGGTAGTCATCACAGTGGGTGTGAGGGGTGATGGTAGTCATCACAGTGGGTGTGAGTGGTGATGGTAGTCATCACAGTGGGTGTGAGTGGTGATGGTAGTCATCACAGTGGGTATGAGTGGTGATGGTAGTCATCACAGTGGGTGTGAGTGGTGATGGTAGTCATCACAGTGGGTATGAGTGGTGATGGTAGTCATCACAGTGGGTATGAGTGGTGATGGTAGTCATCACAGTGGGTGTGAGTGGTGATGGTAGTCATCACAGTGGGTGTGAGTGGTGATGGTAGTCATCACAGTGGGTATGAGTGGTGATGGTAGTCATCACAGTGGGTGTGAGTGGTGATGGTAGTCATCACAGTGGGTGTGAGTGGTGATGGTAGTCATCACAGTGGGTATGAGTGGTGATGGTAGTCATCACAGTGGGTGTGAGTGGTGATGGTAGTCATCACAGTGGGTGTGAGTGGTGATGGTAGTCATCACAGTGGGTATGAGTGGTGATGGTAGTCATCACAGTGGGTATGAGTGGTGATGGTAGTCATCACAGTGGGTATGAGTGGTGATGGTAGTCATCACAGTGGGTGTGAGTGGTGATGGTAGTCATCACAGTGGGTGTGAGTGGTGATGGTAGTCATCACAGTGGGTGTGAGTGGTGATGGTAGTCATCACAGTGGGTATGAGTGGTGATGGTAGTCATCACAGTGGGTATGAGTGGTGATGGTAGTCATCACAGTGGGTGTGAGTGGTGATGGTAGTCATCACAGTGGGTATGAGTGGTGATGGTAGTCATCACAGTGGGTGCGAGTGGTGATGGTAGTCATCACAGTGGGTGTGAGTGGTGATGGTAGTCATCACAGTGGGTGTGAGTGGTGATGGTAGTCATCACAGTGGGTGTGAGTGGTGATGGTAGTCATCACAGTGGGTGTGAGTGGTGATGGTAGTCATCACAGTGGGTATGAGTGGTGATGGTAGTCATCACAGTGGGTATGAGTGGTGATGGTAGTCATCACAGTGGGTGCGAGTGGTGATGGTAGTCATCACAGTGGGTGTGAGTGGTGATGGTAGTCATCACAGTGGGTGTGAGTAGTGATGGTAGTCATCACAGTGGGTGTGAGTGGTGATGGTAGTCATCACAGTGGGTGCGAGTGGTGATGGTAGTCATCACAGTGGGTATGAGTGGTGATGGTAGTCATCACAGTGGGTGTGAGTGGTGATGGTAGTCATCACAGTGGGTGTGAGTGGTGATGGTAGTCATCACAGTGGGTGTGAGTGGTGATGGTAGTCATCACAGTGGGTGTGAGTGGTGATGGTAGTCATCACAGTGGGTATGAGTGGTGATGGTAGTCATCACAGTGGGTGTGAGTGGTGATGGTAGTCATCACAGTGGGTATGAGTGGTGATGGTAGTCATCACAGTGGGTGTGAGTGGTGATGGTAGTCATCACAGTGGGTGTGAGTGGTGATGGTAGTCATCACAGTGGGTATGAGTGGTGATGATAGTCATCACAGTGGGTATGAGTGGTGATGGTAGTCATCACAGTGGGTGTGAGTGGTGATGGTAGTCATCACAGTGGGTGTGAGTGGTGATGGTAGTCATCACTGTGGGTGTGAGTGGTGATGGTAGTCGTCACAGTGGGTGTGAGTGGTGATGGTAGTCATCACAGTGGGTGTGAGTGGTGATGGTAGTCATCACAGTGGGTATGAGTGGTGATGGTAGTCATCACAGTGGGTATGAGTGGTGATGGTAGTCATCACAGTGGGTATGAGTGGTGATGGTAGTCATCACAGTGGGTATGAGTGGTGATGGTAGTCATCACAGTGGGTGTGAGTGGTGATGGTAGTCATCACAGTGGGTATGAGTGGTGATGGTAGTCATCACAGTGGGTGTGAGTGGTGATGGTAGTCATCACAGTGGGTATGAGTGGTGATGGTAGTCATCACAGTGGGTGTGAGTGGTGATGGTAGTCATCACAGTGGGTATGAG
Organism: Cherax quadricarinatus; assembly: GCF_038502225.1. NCBI lineage: Eukaryota > Metazoa > Arthropoda > Malacostraca > Decapoda > Parastacidae > Cherax > Cherax quadricarinatus. The sequence continues at coordinate 8,002,399 of NC_091343.1, read as the reverse complement.
TGGTGATGGTAGTCATCACAGTGGGTGTGAGTGGTGATGGTAGTCATCACAGTGGGTATGAGTGGTGATGGTAGTCATCACAGTGGGTGTAAGTGGTGATGGTAGTCATCACAGTGGGTAGGAGTGGTGATGGTAGTCATCACAGTGGGTGTGAGTGGTGATGGTAGTCATCACAGTGGGTATGAGTGGTGATGGTAGTCATCACAGTGGGTATGAGTGGTGATGGTAGTCATCACAGTGGGTGTGAGTGGTGATGGTAGTCATCACAGTGGGTATGAGTGGTGATGGTAGTCATCACAGTGGGTGTGAGTGGTGATGGTAGTCATCACAGTGGGTATGAGTGGTGATGGTAGTCATCACAGTGGGTATGAGTGGTGATGGTAGTCATCACAGTGGGTGTGAGTGGTGATGGTAGTCATCACAGTGGGTATGAGTGGTGATGGTAGTCATCACAGTGGGTGTGAGTGGTGATGGTAGTCATCACAGTGGGTATGAGTGGTGATGGTAGTCATCACAGTGGGTGTGAGTGGTGATGGTAGTCATCACAGTGGGTATGAGTGGTGATGGTAGTCATCACAGTGGGTATAAGTGGTGATGGTAGTCATCACAGTGGGTGTGAGTGGTGATGGTAGTCATCACAGTGGGTATGAGTGGTGATGGTAGTCATCACAGTGGGTATGAGTGGTGATGGTAGTCATTACAGTGGGTGTGAGTGGTGATGGTAGTCATCACAGTGGGTGTGAGTGGTGATGGTAGTCATCACAGTGGGTATGAGTGGTGATGGTAGTCATCACAGTGGGTGTGAGTGGTGATGGTAGTCATCACAGTGGGTGTGAGTTGTGATGGTAGTCATCACAGTGGGTATGAGTGGTGATGGTAGTCATCACAGTGGGTGTGAGTGGTGATGGTAATCATCACAGTGGGTGTGAGTGATGATGGTAGTCATCACAGTGGGTGTGAGTGGTGATGGTAGTCATCACAGTGGGTGTGAGGTGTGATGGTAGTCATCAGTGGGTGTGAGTGGTGATGGTAGTCATCACAGTGGGTGTGTGGTGATGGTAGTCCTCATAGTAGGTGTGAGTGGTGATGATAGTGATCACAGTGGGAGTGAGTGGTGATGGTAGTCATCACAGAGGGTGTGAGTGGTGATGGTAGTCATCACAGTGGGTGTGAGTGGTGATGGTAATCATCACAGTGGGTGTGAGTGGTGATGGTAGTCATCACAGTGGGTATGAGTGGTGATGATAGTGATCACAGTGGGTGTGAGTGGTGATGGTAGTCATCACAGTGGGTGTGAGTGGTGATGGTAGTCATCACAGTGGGTATGAGTGGTGATGATAGTGATCACAGTGGGTGTGAGTGGTGATGGTAGTCATCACAGTGGGTATGAGTGGTGATGATAGTGATCACAGTGGGTGTGAGTGGTGATGGTAGTCATCACAGTGGGTATGAGTGGTGATGGTAGTCATCACAGTGGGAGTGAGTGGTGATAGTAGTCATCACAGAGGGTGTGAGTGGTGATGGTAGTCATCACAGTGGGTGTGAGGGGTGATGGTAGTCATCACAGTGGGTGTGTAGTGATGGTAGTCATCACAGTGGGTGTGAGTGGTGATGATAGTGAACACAGTGGGAGTGAGTGATGATGGTAGTCATCACAGTGGGTGTGAGTGGTGATGGTAGTCATCACAGTGGGTATGATTGGTGATGGTAGTCATCACAGTGGGTATGAGTGGTGATGGTAGTCATCACAGTGGGTATGAGTGATGATGATACTCATCACAGTGGGTATGAGTGGTGATGGTAGTCATCACAGTGGGTGTGAGTGGTGATGGTAGTCATCACAGTGGGTATGAGTGGTGATGGTAGTCATCACAGTGGGTGTGAGTGGTGATGGTAGTCATCACAGTGGGTGTGAGTGGTAATGGTAGTCATCACAGTGGGTATGAGTGGTGATGGTAGTCATCACAGTGGGTGTGAGTGGTGATGGTAGTCATCACAGAGGGTGTGAGTGGTGATGGTAGTCATCACAGTGGGTATGAGTGGTGATGGTAGTCATCACAGTGGGTGTGAGGGGTGATGATAGTGAACACAGTGGGAGTGAGTGATGATGGTAGTCATCACAGTGGGTGTGAGTGGTGATGGTAGTCATCACAGTGGGTATGATTGGTGATGGTAGTCATCACAGTGGGTATGAGTGGTGATGGTAGTCATCACAGTGGGTGTGTAGTGATGGTAGTCATCACAGTGGGTGTGAGTGGTGATGATAGTGAACACAGTGGGAGTGAGTGATGATGGTAGTCATCACAGTGGGTGTGAGTGGTGATGGTAGTCATCACAGTGGGTATGATTGGTGATGGTAGTCATCACAGTGGGTATGAGTGGTGATGGTAGTCATCACAGTGGGTATGAGTGATGATGATACTCATCACAGTGGGTATGAGTGGTGATGGTAGTCATCACAGTGGGTGTGAGTGGTGATGGTAGTCATCACAGTGGGCATGAGTGGTGATGGTAGTCATCACAGTGGGTGTGAGTGGTGATGGTAGTCATCACAGTGGGTGTGAGTGGTGATGGTAGTCATCACAGTGGGTATGAGTGGTGATGGTAGTCATCACAGTGGGTGTGAGTGGTGATGGTAGTCATCACAGAGGGTGTGAGTGGTGATGGTAGTCATCACAGTGGGTATGAGTGGTGATAGTAGTCATCACAGTGGGTGTGAGGGGTGATGGTAGTCATCACAGTGGGTGTGAGTGGTGATGGTAGTCATCACAGTGGGTGTGAGTGGTGATGGTAGTTATCACAATCACAGTGGGTGTGAGTGGTGATGGTAGTCATCACAGTGGGTGTGAGTGGTGATGGTAGTCATCACAGTTGGTGTGAGTGGTGATGGTAGTCATCACAGTGGGAGTGAGTGGTGATGGTAGTCATCATAGAGGGTGTGAGTGGTGATGGTAGTCATCATATTGGGTGTGAGTGATGATGGTGGTCATCACATTGGGTTTGGGTGATGCTACTAGACATCACAGTGGCGTTAGTGGTGATGGTCATCACAGATAGTGTTTGTGATGTTGCTGCTCATCACAGTTAGTGTTTGTGATGCTGCTGGTCATCACAGTTAGTGTTTGTGATGCTGCTGGTCATCACAGTTAGTTTGGGTGATGCTGCTGGTCACCACAGTGAGTGTTTGTGATGCTGCTGGTCATCACAGTGTCGGTGATGCTGCTGGTCATCACAGTTAGTGTTTGTGATGCTGCTGGTCATCACAGTGAGTGTGGGTGATGCTGCTGGTCATCACAGTCAGTGTTTGTGATGCTGCTGGTCATCACAGTGAGTGTGGGTGATGCTGCTGGTCATCACAGTGAGTGTGGGTGATGCTGCTGGTCATCACAGTGAGTGTGGGTGATGCTGCTGGTCATCACAGTCAGTGTTTGTGATGCTGCTGGTCATCACAGTTAGTGTGGGTGATGCTGATGGTCATCACAGTCAGTGTTTGTGATGCTGCTGGTCATCACAGTGTGGGTGATGCTGCTGGTCATCACAGTTAGTGTTTGTGATGCTGCTGGTCATCACACTGAGTGTGGGTGATGCTGCTGGCCATCACAGTTAGTGTTTGTGAGGCTGCTGGTCATCACAGTTAGTGTTTGTGATGCTGCTGGTCATCACAGTGTGGGTGATGCTGCTGGTCATCACAGTGAGTGTGGGTGATGCTGCTGGTCATCACAGTTAGTGTTTGTGATGCTGCTGGTCATCACAGTGTTTGTGATGCTGCTGGTCATCACAGTGTGGGTGATGCTACTGGTCATCACAGTGAGTGTTTGTGATGCTGCTGGCCATCACAGTGTGGGTGATGCTACTGGTCATCACAGTGAGTGTGGGTGATGCTGCTGGCCATCACAGTTAGTGTTTGTGATGCTGCTGGTCATCACAGTTAGTGTTTGTGATGCTGCTGGTCATCACAGTTAGTGTGGGTGATGCTGCTGGTCATCACAGTCAGTGTTTGTGATGCTGCTGGTCATCACAGTGTGGGTGATGCTGCTGGTCATCACAGTGAGTGTTTGTGATGCTGCTGGTCATCACGGTTAGTGTGGGTGAGGCTGCTGGTCATTACAATTAGTGTGGGTGATGTTGCTGGTCATCACAGTTAGTGTGGGTGATGCTGCTGGTCATCACAGTTAGTGTTTGTGATGCTGCTGGTCATCACAGTTAGCGTTTGTGATGCTGCTGGTCACCACAGTTAGTGTTTGTGATGCTGCTGGTCATCACAGTGAGTGTTTGTGATGCTGCTGGTCATCACAGTTAGTGTCTGTGATGCTGCTGGTCATCACAGTTAGTGTGGGTGATGCTGCTGGTCATCACAGTGAGTGTTTGTGATGCTGCTGGTCATCACAGATAGCGTTTGTGATGCTGCTGGTCACCACAGTTAGTGTTTGTGATGCTCCTGGTCATCACAGTTAGTGTTTGTGATGCTGCTGGTCATCACAGTTTGCGTTTGTGATGCTGCTGGTCATCACAGTTAGTGTTTGTGATGCTGCTGGTCACCACAGTTAGTGTTTGTGATGCTGCTGGTCATCACAGTTAGTGTTTGTGATGCTGCTGGTCATCACAGTTAGTGTGGGTGATGCTGCTGGTCATCACAGTTAGTGTTTGTGATGCTGCTGGTCATCACAGTTAGTGTGGGTGATGCTGCTGGTCATCACAGTGAGTGTTTGTGATGCTGCTGGTCATCACAGTTAGTGTTTGTGATGCTGCTGGTCATCACAGTTAGTGTGGGTGATGCTGCTGGTCATCACAGTTAGTGTTTGTGATGCTGCTGGTCACCACAGTTAGTGTTTGTGATGCTGCTGGTCATCACAGTTAGTGTTTGTGATGCTGCTGGTCATCACAGTTAGTGTGGGTGATGCTGCTGGTCATCACAGTTAGTGTTTGTGATGCTGCTGGTCATCACAGTTAGTGTTTGTGATGCTGCTGGTCATCACAGTTAGTGTTTGTGATGCTGCTGGTCATCACAGTTAGTGTTTGTGATGCTTCTGGTCATCACAGTTAGTGTTTGTGATGCTGCTGGTCACCACAGTTAGTGTTTGTGATGCTGCTGGTCATCACAGTTAGTGTTTGTGATGCTGCTGGTCACCACAGTTAGTGTTTGTGATGCTGCTGGTCACCACAGTTAGTGTTTGTGATGCTGCTGGTCATCACAGTTAGTGTTTGTGATGCTGCTGGTCATCACAGTTAGTGTTTGTGATGCTGCTGGTCATCACAGTTAGTGTTTGTGATGCTGCTGGTCACCACAGTTAGTGTTTGTGATGCTGCTGGTCATCACAGTGAGTGTTTGTGATGCTGCTGGTCATCACAGTTAGCGTTTGTGATGCTGCTGGTCACCACAGTTAGTGTTTGTGATGCTGCTGGTCATCACAGTGAGTGTTTGTGATGCTGCTGGTCATCACAGTTAGTGTGGGTGATGCTGCTGGTCACCACAGTGAGTGTTTGTGATGCTGCTGGTCATCACAGTTAGTGTCTGTGATGCTGCTGGTCATCACAGTTAGTGTGGGTGATGCTGCTGGTCATCACAGTGAGTGTTTGTGATGCTGCTGGTCATCACAGTGTGGGTGATGCTGCTGGTCATCACAGTTAGTGTTTGTGATGCTGCTGGTCATCACAGTGTGGGTGATGCTACTGGTCATCACAGTGAGTGTTTGTGATGCTGCTGGCCATCACAGTCAGTGTTTGTGATGCTGCTGGTCATCACAGTTAGTGTTTGTGATGCTGCTGGTCATCACAGTTAGTGTGGGTGATGCTGCTGGCCATCACAGTCAGTGTTTGTGATGCTGCTGGTCATCACAGTGTGGGTGATGCTGCTGGCCATCACAGTCAGTGTTTGTGATGCTGCTGGTCATCACAGTCATCACAGTGTGGGTGATGCTGCTGGTCATCACAGTGTGGGTGATGCTGCTGGTCATCACAGTGTGGGTGATGCTGCTGGTCATCACAGTGTGGGTGATGCTGCTGGTCATCACAGTGTGGGTGATGCTGCTGGTCATCACAGTGTGGGTGATGCTGCTGGTCATCACAGTGTGGGTGATGCTACTGGTCATCACAGTGTTTGCTGCTGGTCATCACAGTGTGGGTGATGCTGCTGGTCATCACAGTGTGGGTGATGCTGCTGGCCATCACAGTCAGTGTTTGTGATGCTGCTGGTCATTACAGTGTGGGTGATGCTACTGGTCATCACAGTTAGTGTTTGTGATGCTGCTGGTCATCACAGTGTGGGTGATGCTGCTGGTCATCACAGTCAGTGTTTGTGATGCTGCTGGTCATCACAGTGTGGGTGATGCTGCTGGTCATCACAGTGTTTGTGATGCTGCTGGTCATCACAGTGTGGGTGATGCTGCTGGTCATCACAGTGTGGGTGATGCTGCTGGTCATCACAGTGTGGGTGATGCTGCTGGTCATCACAGTGTGGGTGATGCTGCTGGTCATCACAGTGTGGGTGATGCTGCTGGTCATCACAGTGTGGGTGATGCTGCTGGTCATCACAGTGTGGGTGATGCTGCTGGTCATCACAGTGTGGGTGATGCTGCTGGTCATCACAGTTAGTGTGGGTTTTACTACCGGTTCTTCACTCTATACATTACGATGTTTTTCTCCAAAGATGTATTAGAGAACTGGCCGGAAAAATTAATAGAGTTGGTTGGTAACAGTGATTTAAAACAACTGAATGGTGGTCTACACAATACCAGGTTTTGCTACTTAATTCCAAGATTACCCACAAGGAATTAAAGACTCGTCTACAAAATTTTAGGCGAAATAGTATGTGATTAACTTTTTTTTTTTTTAGTGGAGAGAACATTTTTGCTTCTGTCATCAGTATTTTAGAGTTTCGTTAACCCTGTGTGAAGTGTTCCCTTGTGGTAGAGTTTCGTTAACCTTGGTGTTAAGTGTTCCCTTGTGGTGAAGTTTCGTTAGCCTTGGTGTCAAGTGTTCCTTTGTGGTAGAGTTTCGTTAACCTTGTGTCAAGTTTTCCCCTGTGGTAGAGTTTCGTTAACCCTGGTGTCAAGTGTTCCCTTGTGGTAGAGTTTCGTTAACCCTGGTCTCAAGTGTTCCCTTGTGGTCGAGTTTTGTTTGGCGAACGACACCTGATTTTGTGTCCTGTCGAGCAGTGTCACCTGAGATGCATAGCTGTTGCACAACCCCATTTCTATAATAGTGCTCTGAAGGTTGAGTAGGGAAGAGTGGTTGCCTACCTAGAGTGTGTCCTCTCCCCGCGGCCCAGTCCCCGACCAGACCTCCCGGTGGATCAGGACTGGCCACATGTAGTCCAACGTGTGAACCAAAGCCAGGTTGGTCGAACTGGCTGGGCACACGCACGACTAATCACAAAGTTGTAGTCATCTTTGGCAGGTGTGACCTGTACTACACGTAATCACAGACACTGTGTCATTGTTGTGATGACAGTGTCTGATAGTCGCACCTTGAGCAGTGAAAATCTGACTCAGTGGTTCCCAGTTTTCTGTCCATACTATAGAACTTCAAATCTCTTTTGTGTTATTCTTACATATTTTTTCGTTGTAATATTTTATAATTTGTTATATTTTACGGAAAGAGGACAGCCTAACTTAATCTAACCTAACCTAGCTTAACATAACTTAACCTAACCTAACTTAATCTAGCCTAACCCAACTTAACCTAACCTAATCTAATCTAACTTAACCTAACCTAACTTAACAGAGAAATTTTGCTGCAAACAGCATGTGGAAAATCCACAGTAGAACTTAATATAAGAGGAAGGATTGAAGCAGCGTCATCTAGCAGTATTATACAAACCTAGATCGTCTAGGGACTGTTGGGTGTGCTGCGGCATTCTGACTTGTTAGGTGAGAGTTGGAGGGATGACTGAATGAGTTGTGTCCACTCAGATTCTCTCAGAAAATTAAGTAATGCATGTTAAACTGTTGGTGATTAAGACATGTTCAACAGGCGAGTATCTTGATTGTTCAAACGTTTCGCCTACACAGTAGACTTCTTCAGTCAAATACAGAGGTAGCAGGTGTAGTAGTGAAAGGAATATGATGTAAACAGTCCATCAACCTTGCAGAAAAAGTATTTGAGGTGGTCAGTCCCTCAGCCTGGAGAAGAGTTCAGCTCCCTGGAGGTGAGGGACTGACCACCTCAAATACTGATCCTGCAAGGTTGATGGACTGTTTACATCATCTTCATTTCACTACTACACCTACAACCTCTGTATTTGACTGTAGAGTAGGCGAAACGTTTCAACAATAAAGATACCCACATGTGTCTTAATCATCAGCTTGTCGGTATTTGACATCATTTTCGACAAGTTCAGCTGTGGCAGCTGCTTCACTGTGGTCGTCTGTGTTCATTGTTCTTTATTAAGCTCCTCTTGAAAATTAATGTACATAGCGACTTGATGAAGGAATAATGTAACTCACCCAAGTTATTACTTAGTGGAACAGTCTACCTGAGAGTGGAACAGTCTACCTGAGAGTGGAACAGTCTACCTGAGAGTGGAACAGCTTACCTGAGAGTGGAACAGTCTACCTGAGAGTGGAACAGTCTACCTGAGAGTGGAACAGTCTACCTGAGAGTGGAACAGTCTACCTGAGAGTGGAACAGTCTACCTGAGAGTGGAACAGTCTACCTGAGAGTGGAACAGTCTACCTGAGAGTGGAACAGTCTACCTGAGAGTGGAACAGTCTACCTGAGAGTGGAACAGTCTACCTGAGAGTGGAACAGGCTACCTAGCAGGGTCATTGAAGCTAAAACCTTGGGTAGCTTCAAATATAGGTTAAATAAATACATGAGTGAGAGGAGGTTGAGTGAGACTTACGCTCAAGTTAAGAGGTTTATCAAAGCTTATCCCATGGTAACACTGATGAAGAATTGGGCGAATGTTTTTATTAGTGAGTTTGAGATTGACAAGGAGCTACCAAGCATGGACCGGTAGGCCTTCTGCAGCGTCCCTCCATTCTTATGTTCTAAGTACTGAGTCTATGCAAGAGGGAGATCAGGAAGTAGAATGACCTGGATGATGAAGTTGTGGTAGGAGACTCCACACAGCTTTGAGAAAAGGTACGAAAAAAATCCACGATATAAGAAGACAAGATTTACAATGCAACAGGAAGGAAGAGATCTGAAAAGTCAAGAAAAAGAGAAAACCAACACAAACTTTTTATATAAATGAAAGTGTGTGTTGGGCGGGCAGCCGTTTAGCAGTTTGTTACAGGTTAGTGACACGACAGTGAGGGTTGGCACCCCTTGATACGTCACCTTAACTTACTTGAGAAAACTTATGCTGACCAGTTGATATTAGCAGTATAATTTACAGTAGTATCATCCTAGGTACCTACTTACTGCTAGGTGAAGAGGAGCGATCCTTTATTGACTACGTTTCGCCTGCACAGTGGACTTTATCAGGTCACAAACAGATCTAGTGTGGAGAGTCAGGTGGAGGATGCTGGGTAGGTTGGATTTGAGATGGACCTGCACGGGACCTCCGGTGTAAGGAAAACATGCCCAACGTTTCACCGCTGACGAGGGATCGATCCCGGACCCTCCGTGTGTGAGCTGAGGATGCTACCAAGCAAGCTGACATAAACCAACAAAATCGTATATTTAACCACCCACAAGCGAGCTATAAACGAACGAACGCAACACGTGTACCAACAACATTAAACATGTGTCTGTGGTTGGACAACAACTGACTGCCGAATTAATAACCACGACGACTGCACGTTTAAAACTTTAAATATGACAGTTAAAGCACAAACGATAAACGATAATGACAAAATAACTTATTCAGAAGAGGAAATATGTTAAACAATTAAAAACGCGAAGTGTATTCACAGAATAAACTATTCAAAATGGAATCTTACTGTGCCAGCTGACAACTAACATTAATGTTATTGAAATAAAATGAGGGGAATAGAGGTGTCATTAAGGGAACACTAGTCAAAATAACGAAGAGATGTACATGTATGGTGTACAATATCATACATCCATTCTCATGTTCTTTTGTAATTTCTCAGACACTGTAACATCAAGGAATCTTGGTACAGAGGATATCTTCACAATCTTCTCTAGTACTGACTCGTTCCTCAGGTATGACACTTCCACTGGAGAATCCCACCTACCAGTGACACTGTCTCGTCTGCTACCCGACCCTCACCTGGCGCCAGTATCTTGCAAGCATCCCACCTATCAGTGACACTGTCTCGTCTGCTACCCGACCCTCACCTGGCGCCAGTATCATGCAAGCATCCCACCTATCAGTGACACTGTCTCGTCTGCTACCCGACCCTCACCTGGAGCCAGTATCATGCAAGCATCCCACCTATCAGTGACACTGTCTCGTCTGCTACCCGACCCTCACCTGGCGCCAGTATCATGCAAGCATCCCACCTATCAGTGACACTGTCTCGTCTGCTACCCGACCCTCACCTGGCGCCAGTATCATGCAAGCATCCCACCTATCAGTGACACTGTCTCGTCTGCTACCCGACCCTCACCTGGCGCCAGTATCATGCAAGCATCATGCAGGTATTCCTGATAGTTATAATCATAACCATGATTTTTAGACTTGGACCGGTAAGCCAGGTGAAGTCCTCGGTCAGATGACCAAGAGCTCCAGCTGTGGGTCATCATATGACTAAGACCCGCCTCAAGAAACACTTCTCCTGTTTCCTCATAAACATTATACCTATCTGTGTTTCAGACACTTCAAGACTAATATGCTCTTCACCAACTCTGAGGTTGAGGGACTGATTACCTTATCTCTAGAGTGGTGGATGACAGGTGTTGGCACCAAGCTAGAGTGGTGAATAACAAGTGGGGCACTATGCTAAAGTGGTGGATGAAAGGTGTTGGCACCATGCTAAAGTGGTGGATGACAGGTGTTGGCACCAAGCTAGAGTGGTAGATGACAGGTGTTGGCACCATGCTAGAGTGGTAGATGACAGGTGTTGGCACCATGCTAGAGTGGTGAATAACAAGTGTTGGCACTATGCTAAAGTGGTGGATGAAAGGTGTTGGCACCAAGCTAAAGTGGTGGATGATAGGTGTTGGCACCAAGCTAGAGTGGTGGATGATAGGTGTTGGCAACATGCTAGTGGTGAGTGACAGGTGTTGGCAACATGCTAGAGTGGTGGATGACAGGTGCTGGCACCAAGCTAGAGTGGTGGATGATAGGTGTTGGCACCATGCTAGAGTGGTGGATGACAGGTGTTGGCACCAAGCTAGAGTGGTGGATGATAGGTATTGGCACCATGCTAGAGTGGTGGATGACAGGTGTTGGCACCAAGCTAGAGTGGTGGATGACGGGTGTTGGCACCAAACTAGAGTAGTGGATGACAGGTGTTGGCACCAAGCTAGAGTGGTGAATGATAGGTGTTGGCAACATGCTAGAGTGGTGGGTGACAGGTGTTGGCACCAAGCTAGAGTGGTGGATGATAGGTGTTGGCAACATGCTAGAGTGGTGGATGACAGGTGCTGGCACCAAACTAGAGTGGTGGATGACAGATGTTGACACCATACTAGAGTGGTGGATGACAGATGTTGGCACCAAACTAGAGTGGTGGATGACAGGTGTTGGCACCAAGCTAGAGTGGTGGATGATAGGTATTGGCACCATGCTAGAGTGGTGGATGACAGGTGTTGGCACCAAGCTAGAGTGGTGGATGACGGGTGTTGGCACCAAACTAGAGTAGTGGATGATAGGTGTTGGCACCATGCTAGAGTGTTGGATAACAGGTGATGGCACCATGCTAGAGTGGTGGATGATAGGTGTTGGCACCATGCTAGAGTGGTGGATGACAAGTGATGGCACCATGCTAGAGTGGTGGATGATATGTGTTGGCACCAAGCTAGAGTGATGGATGACAGGTGATGACACCATGCTAGAGTGGTGGATGATATGTGTTGGCACCAAACTAGAGTGGTGGATGACAGGTGATGGCACTATGCTAGAGTGGTGGATGACAGGTGATGGCACCATGCTAGAGTGGTGGATGACAGGTGTTGGCACCATGTTAGAATGGTGGATGATATGTGTTGGCACGATGCTAGAGTGGTGGATGACAGGTGATGGCACCATGCTAGAGTGGTGGATGACAGGTGTTGGCACCATGCTAGAGTGGTGGATGACAGGTGATGGCACCATGCTAGCGTGGTGGATGACAGGTGATGGCACCATGCTAGAGTGGTGGATGATATGTGTTGGCACCATGCTAGAGTGGTGGATGATATGAGTTGGCACCATGCTAGAGTGGTGGATGACAGGTGATGGCACCATGCTAGAGTGGTGGATGACAGGTGACGGCACCATGCTAGAGTGGTGGATGACAGGTGACGGCACCATGCTAGAGTGGTGGATGACAGGTGACGGCACCATGCTAGAGTGGTGGATGACAGGTGACGGCACCATGCTAGAGTGGTGGATGACAGGTGACGGCACCATGCTAGAGTGGTGGATGACAGGTGACGGCACCATGCTAGAGTGGTGGATGACAGGTGACGGCACCATGCTAGAGTGGTGGATGATAGGTGACGGCACCATGCTAGAGTGGTGGATGACAGGTGACGGCACCATGCTAGAGTGGTGGATGACAGGTGACGGCACCATGCTAGAGTGGTGGATGACAGGTGACGGCACCATGCTAGAGTGGTGGATGACAGGTGGCGGCACCATGCTAGAGTGGTGGATGACAGGTGTTGGCACCATGCTAGAGTGGTGGATGACAGGTGTTGGCACCATGCTAGAGTGGTGGATGACAGGTGTTGGCACCATGCTAGAGTGGTGGATGACAGGTGTTGGCACCATGCTAGAGTGGTGGATGACAGGTGTTGGCACCATGCTAGAGTGGTGGATGACAGGTGTTGGCACCATGCTAGAGTGGTGGATGACAGGTGTTGGCACCATGCTAGAGTGGTGGATGACAGGTGTTGGCACCATGCTAGAGTGGTGGATGACAGGTGTTGGCGCAGTGCTCTATACAAAGGTACTTCATTGGTTGGTTAATGAGGAATGGGGGTTTAAAACCTGTCGACTACACTATGGTCATTAGAGAGAGAGAGAGAGAGAGAGAGAGAGAGAGAGAGAGAGAGAGAGAGAGAGAGAGAATAAGAGAGAGAGAGGAGGAACTCTCATCATACACACGCCTTAAGAGATATACACCTCACTGTGTATAGATCCACTTGGCCAACTTCCAGCATGGTCTGCCACTTTCCCTCGCACAACTTCCAGCATGGTCTGCCACTTTCCCTCGCACAACTTCCAGCATGGTCTGCCACTTTCCCTCGCACAACTTCCAGCATGGTCTGCCACTTTCCCTCGCACAACTTCCAGCATGGTCTGCCACTTTCCCTCGCACAACTTCCAGCATGGTCTGCCACTTTCCCTCGCACAACTTCCAGCATGGTCTGCCACTTTCCCTCGCACAACTTCCAGCATGGTCTGCCACTTTCCCTCGCACAACTTCCAGCATGGTCTGCCACTTTCCCTCGCACAACTTCCAGCATGGTCTGCCACTTTCCCTCGCACAACTTCCAGCATGGTCTGACACTTTCCCTCGCACAACTTCCAGCATGGTCTGCCACTTTCCCTCGCACAACTTCCAGCATGGTCTGCCACTTTCCCTCGCACAACAACTTCCAGCATGGTCTGCCACTTTCCCTCGCACAACTTCCAGCATGGTCTGCCACTTTCCCTCGCACAACTTCCAGCATGGTCTGCCACTTTCCCTCGCACAACTTCCAGCATGGTCTGCCACTTTCCCTCGCACAACTTCCAGCATGGTCTGCCACTTTCCCTCGAACAACTTCCAGCATGGTCTGCCACTTTCCCTCGCACATCTTCCAGCATTGTCTGCCACTTTCCCTCGCACAACTTCCAGCATGGTCTGCCACTTTCCCTCGCACAACTTCCAGCATAGTCTGCCACTTTCCCTCGCACAACTTCCAGCATGGTCTGCCACTTTCCCTCGCACAACTTCCAGCATAGTCTGCCACTTTCCCTCGCACAACTTCCAGCATGGTCTGCCACTTTCCCTCGCACAACTTCCAGCATAGTCTGCCACTTTCCCTCGCACAACTTCCAGCATGGTCTGCCACTTTCCCTCGCACAACTTCCAGCATAGTCTGCCACTTTCCCTCGCACAACAACTTCCAGCACGGTCTGCCACTTTCCCTCGCACAACTTCCAGCATGGTCTGCCACTTTCCCTCGCACAACAACTTCCAGCACGGTCTGCCACTTTCCCTCGCACAACAACTTCTAGCATAGTCTGCCACTTTCCCTCGCACAACAACTTCTAGCATGGTCTGCCACTTTCCCTCGCACAACAACTTCCAGCACGGTCTGCCACTTTCCCTCGCACAACAACTTCCAGCATGGTCTGCCACTTTCCCTCGCACAACAACTTCTAGCATGGTCTGCCACTTTCCCTCGCACAACTTCCAGCATGGTCTGCCACTTTCCCTCGCACAACTTCCAGCATGGTCTGCCACTTTCCCTCGCACAACAACTTCCAGCATGGTCTGCCACTTTCCCTCGCACAACAACTTCCAGCATGGTCTGCCACTTTCCCTCGCACAACAACTTCCTGCACGGTCTGCCACTTTCCCTCGCACAACAACTTCCAGCATGGTCTGCCACTTTCCCTCGCACAACAACTTCCAGCATGGTCTGCCACTTTCCCTCGCACAACAACTTCCAGCATGGTCTGCCACTTTCCCTCGCACAACAACTTCCAGCATGGTCTGCCACTTTCACTCGCACAACAACTTCCAGCACCGTCTGCCACTTTCTCTCGCACAACAACTTCCAGCACCGTCTGCCACTTTCCCTCGCACAACAACTTCCAGCATGGTCTGCCACTTTCCCATGCACAACAACTTCCAGCATGGTCTGCCACTTTCCCTCGCACAACAACTTCCAGCATGGTCTGCCACTTTCCCTCGCACAACTTCCAGCATGGTCTGCCACTTTCCCTCGCACAACAACTTCCAGCATGGTCTGCCACTTTCCCTCGCACAACTTCCAGCATGGTCTGCCACTTTCCCTCGCACAACTTCCAGCATGGTCTGACACTTTCCCTCGCACAACTTCCAGCATGGTCTGCCACTTTCCCTCGCACAACTTCCAGCATGGTCTGCCACTTTCCCTCGCACAACTTCCAGCATGGTCTGCCACTTTCCCTCGCACAACTTCCAGCATGGTCTGACACTTTCCCTCGCACAACTTCCAGCATGGTCTGACACTTTCCCTCGCACAACTTCCAGCATGGTCTGCCACTTTCCCACGCACAACTTCCAGCATGGTCTGCCACTTTCCCTCGCACAAAAACTTCCAGCACCGTCTGCCACTTTCCCTCTCACAACAACTTCGAGCACCGTCTGCCACTTTCTCTCGCACAACAACTTCCAGCACCGTCTGCCACTTTCACTCGCACAACAACTTCCAGCACCGTCTGCCACTTTCTCTCGTACAACAACTTCCAGCACCGTCTGCCACTTTCTCTCGCACAACAACTTCCGGCACCGTCTGCCACTTTCCCTCGCACAACAACTTCCAGCATGGTCTGCCACTTTCCCCCGCACAACAACTTCCAGCACCGTCTGCCACTTTCCCTCGCACAACAACTTCCAGCACCGTCTGCCACTTTCCCTCGCACAACAACTTCCAGCACCGTCTGCCACTTTCCCTCGTACAACAACTTCCAGCACCGTCTGCCACTTTCCCCCGCACAACAACTTCCAGCACCGTCTGCCACTTTCCCCCGCACAACAACTTCCAGCACCGTCTGCCACTTTCCCCCGCACAACAACTTCCAGCACCGTCTGCCACTTTCCCTCGCACAACAACTTCCAGCACCGTCTGCCACTTTCCCTCGTACAACAACTTCCAGCACCGTCTGCCACTTTCCCCCGCACAACAACTTCCATCACCGTCTGCCACTTTCCCTCGCACAACTTCCAGCATGGTCTGCCACTTTCCCTCGCACAACTTCCAGCATGGTCTGCCACTTTCCCTCGCACAACAACTTCCAGCACCGTCTGCCACTTTCCCTCGCACAACAACTTCCAGCATGGTCTGCCACTTTCCCTCGCACAACAACTTCCAGCACCGTCTGCCACTTTCCCTCGCACAACAACTTCCAGCACCGTCTGCCACTTTCCCTCGCACAACAACTTCCAGCACCGTCTGCCACTTTCTCTCGCACAACAACTTCCAGTACCGTCTGCCACTTTCCCTCGCACAACAACTTCCAGTACCGTCTGCCACTTTCCCTCGCACAACAACTTCCAGCACCGTCTGCCACTTTCCCCCGCACAACAACTTCCAGCACCGTCTGCCACTTTCCCTCGCAAAACAACTTCGAGCACCGTCTGCCACTTTCCCTAGTACAACAACTTCCAGCACAGTCTGCCACTTTCCCTCGCAAAACAACTTCGAGCACCGTCTGCCACTTTCCCTCGCACAATAACTTCCAGCACAGTCTGCCACTTTCCCTCGCACCACAACTTCCAGCATGGTCTGCCACTTTCCCTCGCACAACAACTTCGAGCACCGTCTGCCACTTTCCCTCGCACAACAACTTCCAGGCACCGTCTGCCACTTTCCGCCGCACAACAACTTCCAGCATGGTCTGCCACTTTTCCTCGCACCACAACTTCCAGCATGGTCTGCCACTTTCCCTCGCACAATAACTTCCAGCACGGTCTGCCACTTTCCCTCGCACAACAACTTCCAGCATGGTCTGCCACTTTCACTCGCACAACAACTTCCAGCATGGTCTGCCACTTTCCCTCGCACAACAACTTCCAGCATGGTCTGCCACTTTCCCTCGCACAACAACTTCCAGCATGGTCTGCCACTTTCCCTCGCACAACAACTTCCAGCACGGTCTGCCACTTTCCCTCGCACAACAACTTCCAGCACCGTCTGCCACTTTCCCTCGTACAACAACTTCCAGCACCGTCTGCCACTTTCCCTCGCACAACAACTTCCAGCACCGTCTGCCACTTTCCCTCGCACAACAACTTCCAGCACCGTCTGCCACTTTCCCTCGCACAACAACTTCCAGCACCCTCTGCCACTTTCTCTCGCACAACAACTTCCAGCACCGTCTGCCACTTTCCCTCGCACAACAACTTCCAGCACCGTCTGCCACTTTCCCTCGCACAACAACTTCCAGCACCGTCTGCCACTTTCCCTCGCACAACAACTTCCAGCACCGTCTGCCACTTTCCCTAGTACAACAACTTCCAGCACCGTCTGCCAGTTTCCCCCGTACAACAACTTCCAGGCACCGTCTGCCACTTTCCCTCGTACAACAACTTCCAGCAACGTCTGCCACTTTCCCCCGTACAACAACTTCCAGCACCGTCTGCCACTTTCCCTCGCACAACAACTTCCAGCACCGTCTGCCACTTTCCCTCGTACAACAACTTCCAGCACCGTCTGCCACTTTCCCTCGTACAACAACTTCCAGCACCGTCTGCCACTTTCCCTCGTACAACAACTTCCAGCACCGTCTGCCACTTTCCCTCGTACAACAACTTCCAGCACCGTCTGCCACTTTCCCTCGCACAACAACTTCCAGCACCGTCTGCCACTTTCCCTCGTACAACAACTTCCAGCACCGTCTGCCACTTTCCCTCGTACAACAACTTCCAGCACCGTCTGCCACTTTCCCTCGTACAACAACTTCCAGCACCGTCTGCCACTTTCCCTCGTACAACAACTTCCAGCACCGTCTGCCACTTTCCCTCGCACAACAACTTCCAGCACCGTCTGCCACTTTCCCTCGTACAACAACTTCCAGCACCGTCTGCCACTTTCCCTCGTACAACAACTTCCAGCACCGTCTGCCACTTTCCCTCGCACAACGACTTCCAGCACCGTCTGCCACTTTCCCTCGTACAACAACTTCCAGCACCGTCTGCCACTTTCTCTCGTACAACAACAGCGGCAATTTATTAAAATAAAACAAAAGCACGCCGCCCAAATGATAAACATTTATTCAATAACTTAAAATATATAATTTAAAAAGCCGTGATATAGCCAGGAGGATTATGGCCATTTTATACCGAAAGAAATTTTATACACCAGCAATACGATGGAAAAAGAGACACAACTGAAGTATAATGAGGGACTTAATTGACGTTTCGCCCAGACGGTGATTACCTAATAAAGCTCACTGTGTGGGCGAAATGTTGCTTTTTTAACGATCACATTATGCTACCTTTGTGTATTTGGTTTTATTTTGGAAACTGAGGTGTGATTTGTTATTTGAGAATACTGATACATGTGTAGCATGTGTACAGTGATACATGTGTAGCATGTGTACAGTGATACATGTGTAGCATGTGTACAGTGATACATGTGTAGCATGTGTACAGTGATACATGTGCAGCATGTGTACAGTGATACATGTGTAGCATGTGTACAGTGATACATGTGCAGCATGCGTACAGTGATACATGTGTAGCATGTGTACAGTGATACATGTGTAGCATGTGTAGAGTGATACATGTGCAGCATGCGTACATTGATACATGTGTAGCATGTGTACAGTGATACATGTGTAGCATGTGTACAGTGATACATGTGTAGCATGTGTACAGTGATACATGTGTAGCATGTGTACAGTGATACATGTGTAGCATGTGTACAGTGATACATGTGTAGCATGTGTACAGTGATACATGTGTAGCATGTGTACAGTGATACATGTGCAGCATGTGTACAGTGATACATGTGTAGCATGTGTACAGTGATACATGTGTAGCATGTGTACAGTGATACATGTGTAGCATGTGTACAGTGATACATGTGTAGCATGTGTACAGTGATACATGTGTAGCATGTGTACAGTGATACATGTGTAGCATGTGTACAGTGATACATTTGTAGCATGTGTACAGTGATACATGTGTAGCATGTGTACAGTGATACATGTGTAGCATGTGTACAGTGATACATGTGTAGCATGTGTACAGTGATACATGTGTAGCATGTGTACAGTGATACATGTGTAGCATGTGTACAGTGATACATGTGTAGCATGTGTACAGTGATACATGTGTAGCATGTGTACAGTGATACATGTGTAGCATGTGTACAGTGATACATGTGTAGCATGTGTACAGTGATACATGTGTAGCATGTGTACAGTGATACATGTGTAGCATGTGTACAGTGATACATGTGTAGCATGTGTACAGTGATACATGTGTAGCATGTGTACAGTGATACATGTGCAGCATGTATACAGTGATACATGTGTAGCATGTGTACAGTCACACAAGTGTAGCATTTGTACAGTGATACATGTGTAGCATGTGTACAGTGATACATGTGTAGCATGTGTACAGTGATACATGTGTAGCATGTGTACAGTGATACATGTGTAGCATGTGTACAGTGATACATGTGTAGCATGTGTACAGTGATACATGTGCAGCATGTGTACAGTGATACATGTGTAGCATGTGTACAGTGATACATGTGTAGCATGTGTACAGTGATACATGTGTAGCATGTGTACAGTGATACATGTGTAGCATGTGTACAGTGATACATGTGTAGCATGTGTACAGTGATACATGTGCAGCATGTGTACAGTGATACATGTTTAGCATGTGTACAGTGATACATGTGTAGCATGTGTACAGTGATACATGTGTAGCATGTGTACAGTGATACATGTGTAGCATGTGTACAGTGATACATGTGTAGCATGTGTACAGTGATACATGTGTAGCATGTGTACAGTGATACATGTGTAGCATGTGTACAGTGATACATGTGCAGCATGTGTACAGTGATACATGTGTAGCATGTGTACAGTGATACATGTGCAGCATGTGTACAGTCATACATATGTAGCATGTGTACAGTCATACATGTGTAGCATGTGTACAGTGATACATGTGTAGCATGTGTACAGTGATACATGTGTAGCATGTGTACAGTGATACATGTGTAGCATGTGTACAGTGATACATGTGTAGCATGTGTACAGTGATACATGTGTAGCATGTGTACAGTGATACATGTGTAGCTTGTGTACAGTGATACATGTGTAGCATGTGTACAGTGATACATGTGTAGCATGTGTACAGTGATACATGTGTAGCATGTGTACAGTGATACATGCGAAGCTTGTGTACAGTGATACATGTGTAGCATGTGTACAGTGATACATGTGTAGCATGTGTACAGTGATACATGCGAAGCTTGTGTACAGTGATACATGTGTAGCATGTGTACAGTGATACATGTGTAGCATGTGTACAGTGATACATGTGTAGCATGTGTACAGTGATACATGCGAAGCTTGTGTACAGTGATACATGTGTAGCATGTGTACAGTGATACATGTGTAGCATGTGTACAGTGATACATGTGAAGCATGTGTACAGTCATACACGTGAAGCTTGTGTACAGTGATACATGTGTAGCTTGTGTACAGTGATACATGTGTAGCTTGTGTACAGTGATACATGTGTAGCATGTGTACAGTGATACATGTGTAGCATGTGTACAGTGATACATGTGTAGCATGTGTACAGTGATACATGTGTAGCATGTGTACAGTGATACATGTGTAGCATGTGTACAGTGATACATGTGTAGCTTGTGTACAGTGATACATGTGTAGCATGTGTACAGTGATACATGTGTAGCTTGTGTACAGTGATACATGTGTAGCTTGTGTACAGTGATACATGTGTAGCATGGGCACAGTGATACATATGTAGCATGTGTACAGTGATACATGTGTAGCATGTGTACAGTGATACATGTGTAGCTTGTGTACAGTGATACATGTGTAGCATGTGTACAGTGATACATGTGTAGCATGTGTACAGTGATACATGTGTAGCTTGTGTACAGTGATACATGTGTAGCTTGTGTACAGTGATACATGTGTAGCATGTGTACAGTGATACATGTGTAGCTTGTGTACAGTGATACATGTGTAGCATGTGTACAGTGATACATATGTAGCATGTGTACAGTGATACATGTGTAGCATGTGTACAGTGATACATGTGTAGCTTGTGTACAGTGATACATGTGTAGCATGTGTACAGCGATACATGTGTAGCTTGTGTACAGTGATACATGTGTAGCTTTTGTGCAGTGATACATGTGTAGCATGTGCACAGTGATACATGTGTAGCATGTGTACAGTGATACATGTGTAGCATGTGTACAGTGATACATGTGTAGCATGTGTACAGTGATACATGTGTAGCTTGTGTACAGTGATACATGTGTAGCATGTGTACAGTGATACATGTGTAGCATGTGTACAGTGATACATGTGTAGCATGTGTACAGTGATACATGTGTAGCATGTGAACAGTGATACATGTGTAGCTTGTGTACAGTGATACATGTGTAGCATGTGTACAGTGATACATGTGTAGCTTGTGTACAGTGATACATGTGTAGCTTGTGTACAGTGATACATGTGTAGCTTGTGTACAGTGATACATGTGTAGCATGTGTACAGTGATACATGTGTAGCATGTGTACAGTGATACATGTGTAGCATGTGTACAGTGATACATGTGTAGCTTGTGTACAGTGATACATGTGTACAGTGTTACATGTGTAGCATGTATACAGTGATACATGTGTAGCATGTATACAGTGATACATGTGTAGGATGTGTACAGTGATACATGTGTAGCATGTGTACAGTGATACATGCGTAGCATGTGTAAAGTGTTACATGTGTA
The DNA here is from genome assembly GCF_038502225.1 of Cherax quadricarinatus. Taxonomy (NCBI): domain Eukaryota; kingdom Metazoa; phylum Arthropoda; class Malacostraca; order Decapoda; family Parastacidae; genus Cherax; species Cherax quadricarinatus. The sequence goes on along the minus strand of NC_091343.1, from coordinate 7,980,635 downwards.
GCATGTGTACAGTGATACATGTGTAGGATGTGTACAGTGATACATGTTTAGGATGTGTACAGTGATACATGTGTAGGATGTGTACAGTGATACATGTGTAGCTTGTGTATAGTGATACATGTGTAGCATGTGTACAGTGATACATGTGTAGCTTGTGTACAGTGATACATGTGAAGCATGTGTACAGTGATACAGGTGTAGCATTTGTACAGTGATACATGTGTAGCTTGTGTACAGTGATACATGTGTAGCTTGTGTACAGTGATACATGTGTAGCATGTGTACAGTGATACATGTGTAGCATGTGTACAGTGATACATGTGTAGCATGTGTACAGTGATACATGTGTAGCATGTGTACAGTGATACATGTGTAGCTTGTGTACAGTGATACATGTGTAGCATGTGTACAGTGATACATGTGTAGCTTGTGTACAGTGATACATGTGTAGCATGTGTACAGTGATACATGTGTAGCATGTGTACAGTGATACATGTGTACAGTGATACATGTGTAGCATGTGTACAGTGATACATGTGAAGCATGTGTACAGTGATACAGGTGTAGCATTTGTACAGTGATACATGTGTAGCTTGTGTACAGTGATACACGTGTAGCTTGTGTACAGTGATACATGTGTAGCATGTGTACAGTGATACATGTGTAGCATGTGTACAGTGATACATGTGTAGCATGTGTACAGTGATACATGTGTAGCATGTGTACAGTGATACATGTGTAGCATGTGTACAGTGATACATGTGTAGCATGTGTACAGTGATACAGGTGTACAGTGTACATGTGATACATGTGTAGCAAGTGTACGTGATACATGTGTAGCTTGTGTACAGTGATACATCAGTAGCACAGTGATACATGTGTAGCACGTGTTCAGTGATACATGTGTAGCATGTGTACAGTGATACATGTGTAGCATGTGTACAGTGATACATGTGTAGCATGTGTACAGTGATACATGTGTAGCATGTGTACAGTGATACATGTGTAGCATGTGTACAGTGATACATGTGTAGCATGTGTACAGTGATACATGTGTAGCATGTGTACAGTGATACATGTGTAGCATGTGTACAGTGATACATGTGTAGCATGTGAACAGTGATACATGTGTAGCTTATGTACAGTGATACATGTGTAGCATGTGTACAGTGATACATGTGTAGCATGTATACAGTGATACATGTGTAGCATGTATACAGTGATACATATGTAGCTTGTGTACAGTGATACATGTGTAGCATGTGTACAGTGATACATGTGTAGCATGTGTACAGTGATACATGTGTAGCTTGTGTACAGTGATACATGTGTAGCATGTGCACAGTGATACATATGTAGCGTGTGTACAGTGATACATGTGTAGCATGTGTACAGTGATACATGCGAAGCTTGTGTACAGTGATACATATGTAGCATGTGTACAGTGATACATGTGTAGCGTGTGTACAGTGATACATGTGAAGCATGTGTACAGTCATACACGTGAAGCTTGTGTACAGTGATACATGTGTAGCATGTGTACAGTGATACATGTGTAGCTTGTGTACAGTGATACATGTGTAGCATGTGTACAGTGATACATATGTAGCGTGTGTACAGTGATACATGTGTAGCATGTGTACAGTGATACATGTGAAGCTTGTGTACAGTGATACATGTGCAGCATGTATACAGTGATACATGTGTAGCGTGTGTACAGTGATACATGTGAAGCTTGTGTACAGTGATACACGTGTAGCATGTGTACAGTGATACAGGTGTAGCATGTGTACAGTGATACATGTGTAGCTTGTGTACAGTGATACATGTGTACAGTGATACATGTGTAGCATGTATACAGTGATACACGTGTAGCATGTATACAGTGATATATGTGTAGCATGTGTACAGTGATACATGTGTAGCATGTGTACAGTGATACATGTGTAGGATGTGTACAGTGATACATGTGTAGCATGTGTACAGTGATACATGTGTAGCTTGTGTACAGTGATACATGTGTAGCATGTGTACAGTGATACATGTGTAGCATGTGTACAGTGATACATGTGTAGCTTGTGTACAGTGATACATGTGTAGCATGTGTACAGTGATACATGTGTAGCATGTGTACAGTGATACATGTGTAGCTTGTGTACAGTGATACATGTGTAGCTTGTGTACAGTGATACATGTGTAGCATGTGTACAGTGATACATGTGTAGCATGTGTACAGTGATACATGTGTAGCATGTGTACAGTGATACATGTGTAGCATGTGTACAGTGATACATGTGTAGCTTGTGTACAGTGATACATGTGTAGCATGTGTACAGTGATACATGTGTAGCATGTGTACAGTGATACATGTGTAGCATGTGTACAGTGATACATGTGAAGCATGTGTACAGTGATACAGGTGTAGCATTAGTTCAGTGATACATGTGTGGCTTGTGTACAGTGATACATGTGAAGCTTGTGTACAGTGATACATGTGTAGCATGTGTACATTGATACATGTGTAGCATGTGTACAGTGATACATGTGTAGCATGTGTACAGTGATACATGTGTAGCTTGTGTACAGTGATACATGTGTAGCAGTGTATACATGTGTAGCTTGTGTACAGTGATACATGTGTGTGTAGTGATACATGTGTACAGTGATACATGTGTAGTGTAGCATGTACATGTGTACCTTGTGTACAGTACAGTGTATGATACATGTGTAGCTTGTGTACAGTGATACATGTGTAGCTTGTGTACAGTGATACATGTGTAGCTTGTGTACAGTGATACATGTGTAGCTTGTGTACAGTGATACATGTGTAGCTTGTGTACAGTGATACATGTGTAGCTTGTGTACAGTGATACATGTGTAGCTTGTGTACAGTGATACATGTGTAGCTTGTGTACAGTGATACATGTGTAGCATGTGTACAGTGATACATGTGTAGCATGTGTACAGTGATACATGTGTAGCTTGTGTACAGTGATACATGTGTAGCTTGTGTACAGTGATACATGTGTAGCTTGTGTACAGTGATACATGTGTAGCTTGTGTACAGTGATACATGTGTAGCATGTGTACAGTGATACATGTGTAGCATGTGTACAGTGATACATGTGTAGCATGTGTACAGTGATACATGTGTAGCATGTGTACAGTGATACATGTGTAGCATGTGTACAGTGATACATGTGTAGCATGTGTACAGTGATACACGTGTAGCATGTGTACAGTGATAGTAGCTTGTGTAGCATAGCATTGTGTACAGTGATACATGTGTAGCATGTGTACAGTGATACATGTGTAGCATGTGTACAGTGATACATGTGTAGCTTGTGTACAGTGATACATGTGTAGCATGTGTACAGTGATACATGTGTAGCATGTGTACAGTGATACATGTGTAGCATGTGTACAGTGATACATGTGTAGCATGTGTACAGTGATACATGTGTAGCATGTGTACAGTGATACATGTGTAGCATGTGTACAGTGATACATGTGTAGCATGTGTACAGTGATACATGTGTAGCATGTGTACAGTGATACATGTGTAGCATGTGTACAGTGATACATGTGTAGCATGTGTACAGTGATACATGTGTAGCTTGTGTACAGTGATACATGTGTAGCATGTGTACAGTGATACACGTGTAGCCCGTGTACAGTGATATATGTGTAGCATGTGTACAGTGATACATGTGTAGCTTGTGTACAGTGATACATGTGTAGCATGTGGACAGTGATACATGTGTAGCTTGTGTACAGTGATACATGTGTAGCATGTGTACAGTGATACATGTGTAGCTTGTGTACAGTGATACATGTGTAGCTTGTGTACAGTGATACATGTGTAGCTTGTGTACAGTGATACATGTGTAGCATGTGTACAGTGATACATGTGTAGCTTGTGTACAGTGATACAAATGTAGCTTGTGTACAGTGATACATGTGTAGCTTGTGTACAGTGATACATGCGTAGCATGTGTACAGTGATACATGTGTAGCATGTGTACAGTGATACATGTGTAGCTTGTGTACAGTGATACATGTGTAGCATGTGTACAGTGATACATGTGTAGCTTGTGTACAGTGATACATGTGTAGCTTGTGTACAGTGATACATGTGTAGCATGTGTACAGTGATACATGTGTAGCATGTGTACAGTGATACATGTGTAGCTTGTGTACAGTGATACATGTGTAGCATGTGTACAGTGATGTATACAGTGATACACGTGTAGCATGTGTACAGTGATACATGTGTAGCATGTGTACAGTGATACATGTGTAGCATGTGTACAGTGATACATGTGTAGCATGTGTACAGTGATACATGTGTAGCATGTGTACAGTGATACATGTGTAGCTTGTGTACAGTGATACATGTGTAGCATGTGTACAGTGATACATGTGTAGCATGTGTACAGTGATACATGTGTAGCATGTGTACAGTGATACATGTGTAGCATGTGTACAGTGATACATGTGTAGCTTGTGTACAGTGATACATGTGTAGCATGTGTACAGTGATACATGTGTAGCATGTGTACAGTGATACATGTGTAGCATGTGTACAGTGATACATGTGTAGCATGTGTACAGTGATACATGTGTACAGTGATACATGTGTAGCATGTGTACAGTGATACATGTGTAGCATGTGTACAGTGATACATGTGTAGCATGTGTACAGTGATACATGTGTAGCATGTGTACAGTGATACATGTGTAGATGTAGCATGTGTACAGTGATACATGTGTAGATGTAGCATGTGTACAGTGATACATGTGTAGATGTAGCATGTGTACAGTGATACATGTGTAGATGTAGCATGTGTACAGTGATACATGTGTAGCATGTGTACAGTGATACATGTGTAGCATGTGTACAGTGATACAGGTGTAGTTTTGTACAGTGATACATGTGTAGCTTGTGTAGAGTGATACATGTGAAGCTTGTGTACAGTGATACATGTGTAGCATGTGTACAGTGATACATGTGTAGCATGTGTACAGTGATACATGTGTAGCATGTGTACAGTGATACATGTGTAGCATGTGTACAGTGATACATGTGTAGCAAGTGTACAGTGATACATGTGTAGCTTGTGTACAGTGATACATGTGTAGCATGTGTACAGTGATACATGTGTAGCATGTGTACAGTGATACATGTGTAGCTTGTGTATGGTGATACATGTGTAGCATGTGTACAGTGATACATGTGTAGCATGTGTACAGTGATACATGTGTAGCATGTGTACAGTGATACATGTGTAGCATGTGTACAGTGATACATGTGTAGCATGTGTACAGTGATACATGTGTAGCATGTGTACAGTGATACATGTGTAGCATGTGTACAGTGATACATGTGTAGCATGTGTACAGTGATACATGTGTAGCTTGTGTACAGTGATACATGTGTAGCTTGTGTACAGTGATACATGTGTAGCTTGTGTACAGTGATACATGTGTAGTATGTGTACAGTGATACATGTGTAGTTTGTGTACAGTGATACATGTGTAGCTTCTGTACAGTGATACATGTGTAGCTTGTGTACAGTGATACATGTGTAGCTTGTGTACAGTGATACATGTGTAGCTTGTGTACAGTGATACATGTGTAGCATGTGTACAGTGATACATGTGTAGCTTGTGTACAGTGATACATGTGTAGCATGTGTACAGTGATACATGTGTAGCATGTGTACAGTGATACATGTGTAGCATGTGTACAGTGATACATGTGTAGCATGTGTACAGTGATACATGTGTAGCTTGTGTACAGTGATACATGTGTAGCATGTGTACAGTGATACATGTGTAGCATGTGTACAGTGATACATGTGTAGTATGTGTACAGTGATACATGTGTAGCATGTGTACAGTGATACATGTGTAGCTTGTGTACAGTGATACATGTGTAGCTTGTGTACAGTGATACATGTGTAGCTTGTGTACAGTGATACATGTGTAGCTTGTGTACAGTGATACATGTGTAGCTTGTGTACAGTGATACATGTGTAGCATGTGTACAGTGATACATAGGTAGCATGTGTACAGTGATACACGTGTAGCATGTGTTCAGTGATACATGTGTAGCATGTGTACAGTGATACATGTGTAGTTTGTGTACAGTGATACATGTGTAGCTTGTGTACAGTGTTACATGTGTAGCATGTGTACAGTGATACATGTGTAGCATGTGTACAGTGATACATGTATAGCATGTGTACTGTGATACATGTGTAGCATGTGTACAGTGATACATGTGTAGCAATGTGTACAGTGATACATGCGTAGCTTGTGTACAGTGATACATGTGTAGCATATGTACAGTGATACACGTGTAGCATGTGTACAGTGATACATGTGTAGCTTGTGTACAGTGATACATGTGTAGCTTGTGTACAGTGATACATGTGTAACATGTGTACAGTGATACATGTGTAACATGTGTACAATGATACATGTATATCATGTGTACAGTGATACATGTGTAGCTCGTGAACAGTGATACATGTGTAGCTTGTGTACAGTGATTCATATGTAGCATGTATACAGTGATACATGTATAGCTTGTGTACAGTGATACATGTGTAGCTTGTGTACAGTGATACATGTGTAGCTTGTGTACAGTGATACATGTGTATCATGTGTACAGTGATACATGTGTAGCTTGTGTTCAGTGATACATGTGTAGCTTGTGTACAGTGATACATGTGTAGCTTGTGTACAGTGATACATGTGTAGCTTGTGTACAGTGATACATGTGTAGCTTGTGTACAGTGATACATGTGAAGCTTGTGTACAGTGATACATGTGTAGCATGTGTACAGTGATACATGTGTAGCATGTGTACAGTGATACATGTGTAGCATGTGCATAGTGATACATGTGTAGCATGTATACAGTGATACATGTGCAGCATGTGTACAGTGATACATGTGCAGCTTGTGTACAGTGATACATGTGTAGCTTGTGTACAGTGATACATGTGTAGCTTGTGTTCAGTGATACATGTGTAGCTTGTGTACGGTGATACATGTGTAGCTTGTGTACAGTGATACATGTGTAGCTTGTGTATAGTGATACATGTGTAGCATGTATACAGTGATACATGTGCAGCATGTGTACAGTGATACATGTGTAGCATGTGTACAGTGATACATGTGTAGCATGTGTACAGTGATACATGTGTAGCATGTGTACAGTGATACATGTGTAGCAAGTGTACAGTGATACATGTGTAGCTTGTGTACAGTGATACATGTGTAGCATGTGTACAGTGATACATGTGTAGCATGTGTACAGTGATACATGTGTAGCTTGTGTACGGTGATACATGTGTAGCATGTGTACAGTGATGCACGTGTAGCATGTGTACAGTGATACATGTGTAGCATGTGTACGGTGATACATGTGTAGCTTGTGTACAGTGATACATCAGTAGCTTGTGTACAGTGATACATGTGTAGCTTGTGTACAGTGACACATGTGTAGCTTGTGTACGGTGATACATGTGCAGATTGTGTACAGTGATACATGTGTAGCTTGTGTACAGTGATACATGTGTAGCATGTGTACAGTGATACATGTGTAACTTGTGCACAGTGATACACGTGTAGCATGTGTACAGTGATACATGTGTAGCTTGTGTACAGTGATACATGTGTAGCTTGTGTACAGTGATACATGTGTAGCTTGTGCACAGTGATACACGTGTAGCATGTGTACAGTGATACATGTGTAGCTTGTGTACAGTGATACATGTGTAGCTTGTGTACAGTGATACATGTGTAGCTTGTGCACAGTGATACACGTGTAGCTTGTGTACAGTGATACATTTGTAGCTTGTGTACAGTGATACATATGTAGCTTGTGTACAGTAATACATGTGTAGCTTGTGTACAGTGATGCATGTGTAGCATGTGTACAGTGATACATGTGTAGCATGTGTACAGTGATACATGTGTAGCTTGTGTACAGTGATACATGTGTATCATGTGTACAATGATACATGTGTAGCTTGTGTATAGTGATACACTTGTAGCTTGTGTACAGTGATACATGTGTAGCTTGTGTACAGTGATACATGTGTAGCTTGTGTACAGTGATACATGTGTAGCATGTGTACAGTGATACATGTGTAGCATGTGTACAGTGATGCATTTGTAGCTTGTGTACAGTGATACATGTGTACCTTGTGTACAGTGATACATGTGTAGCATGTGTACAGTGATACATGTGTAGCTTGTGTGCAGTGATACATGTGTAGCTTGTGTACAGTGATACATGTGTAGCACGTGTACAGTGATACATGTGTAGCTTGTGTACAGTGATACATATGTTGCATGTGTACAGTGATACATGTGTAGCTTGTGTACAGTGATACATGTGTAGCATGTGTACAGTGATACATGTGTAGCTTGTGTACAGTCATACACGTGTAGCTTGTGTACAGTGATACATGTGTAGCTTGTGTACAGTGATACATGTGTACAGTGATACATGTGTAGCATGTGTACAGTGATACATGTGTACAGTGATACATGTGTAGCTCGTGTACAGTGATACATGTGTAGCTTGTGTACAGTGATACATATGTAGCATGTATACAGTGATACATGTGTAGCTTGTGTACAGTGATACATGTGTAGCTTGTGTACAGTGATACATGTGTATCATGTGTACAGTGATACATGTGTAGCTTGTGTACAGTGATACATGTGTAGCTTGTGTACAGTGATACATGTTTAGCTTGTGTACAGTGATACATGTGTAGCTTGTGTACAGTGATACATGTGTAGCTTGTGTACAGTGATACATGTGAAGCTTGTGTACAGTGATACATGTGTAGCATGTGTACAGTGATACATGTGTAGCATGTGTACAGTGATACATGTGTTACATATGCGTAGTGATACATGTGCAGCATGTGTACAGTGATACATGTGTAGCAAGTGTACAGTGATACATGTGTAGCTTGTGTACAGTGATACATGTGTAGCATGTGTACAGTGATACATGTGTAGCATGTGTACAGTGATACATGTGTAGCTTGTGTACGGTGATACATGTGTAGCATGTGTACAGTGATACATGTGTAGTATGTGTACAGTGATACATGTGTAGCTTGTGTACAGTGATACATGTGTAGCATGTGTACAGTGATACATGTGTAGCATGTGTACAGTGATACATGTGTAGCATGTGTACAGTGATACATGTGTAGCATGTGTACAGTGATACATGTGTAGCTTGTGTACAGTGATACATGTGTAGCATGTGTACAGTGATACATGTGTAGCTTGTGTAAAGTGATACATGTGTAGCTTGTGTACAGTGATACATGTGTAGCTTGTGTATAGTGATATATGTGTAGCTTGTGTACAGTGATACATGTGTAGCTTGTGTACAGTGATACATGTGTAGCTTGTGTACAGTGATACATGTGTAGCATGTGTACAGTGATACATGTGTAGCTTGTGTACAGTGATACATGTGTAGCTTGTGTACAGTGATACATGTGTAGCTTGTGTACAGTGATACATGTGTAGCATGTGTACAGTGATACATGTGTAGCACTTGTACAGTGATGCATGTGTAGCTTGTGTACAGTGATATATGTGAAGGTGTAGTATGTGTTCACTAATACATGTGTATTGTAGCATATGTATACTGATACAGTGTATACATGCTACACATACAATGCCATTTAACTTGAAATAACAGCGACAGTAAAGAGTTGTCAACACAAACGGATGAACCTGAACATAAACGACTGTTACTACAACCTTAGTTTTTACAGGAGAGGTAAGCCAGCTAAAGGCCTCGTTCAGACGACCAAAACCTCCAGTGGTGGGTCATCATATAACTAAGATGCGCTCCAGGAAATACTTGTTCTGTTTCCTGATGATTCTTACCTACCTACCTACCTACCTACCTACCTACCTACCAGCGCATAAATGAACCACTGGCAGTAATCTCATCAGTGATCAACTTTTACTTCTACCAACGACCTGGCTGGAAGCAACCAAACATTTCCTCAGGAGTGGAAAAAAGGTTGAGTGGGTGCAGGTGATGGTTGACTGCATCGACCTTCAACATAAAAGATCCAAAGGTAAGAGAACGACATTATATAAGAACGAACTTCAAGCTGACTGCAGAACCTGGGCTGCCAGGGTCTCGTGTAGTGACGCCGGCCACTCTGGTGCAGACTGCAGAACCTGGGCTGCCAGGGTCTCGTGTAGTGACGCCGGCCACTCTGGTGCAGACTGCAGAACCTGGGCTACCAGGGTCTCGTGTAGTGACGCCGGCCACTCTGGTGCAGACTGCAGAACCTGGGCTACCAGGGTCTTGTGTAGTGACGCCGGCCACTCTGGTGCAGACTGCAGAACCTGGGCTACCAGGGTCTCGTGTAGTGACGCCGGCCACTCTGGTGCTGACTGCAGAACCTGGGCTACCAGGTCTCGTGTAGTGACGCCGGCCACTCTGGTGCAGACTGCAGAACCTGGGCTACCAGGGTCTCGTGTAGTGACGCCGGCCACTCTGGTGCAGACTGCAGAACCTGGGCTACCAGGGTCTCGTGTAGTGACGCCGGCCACTCTGGTGCAGACTGCAGAAGCTGGGCTACCAGGGTCTCGTGTAGTGACGCCGGCCACTCTGGTGCTGACTGCAGAACCTGGGCTGCCAGGGTCTCGTGTAGTGACGCCGGCCACTCTGGTGCAGACTGCAGAACCTGGGCTACCAGGGTCTTGTGTAGTGACGCCGGCCACTCTGGTGCAGACTGCAGAACCTGGGCTACCAGGGTCTCGTGTAGTGACGCCGGCCACTCTGGTGCTGACTGCAGAACCTGGGCTACCAGGGTCTCGTGTAGTGACGCCGGCCACTCTGGTGCAGACTGCAGAACCTGGGCTACCAGGGTCTTGTGTAGTGACGCCGGCCACTCTGGTGCTGACTGCAGAACCTGGGCTACCAGGGTCTTGTGTAGTGACGCCGGCCACTCTGGTGCTGACTGCAGAACCTGGGCTACCAGGGTCTCGTGTAGTGACGCCGGCCACTCTGGTGCAGACTGCAGAACCTGGGCTACCAGGGTCTTGTGTAGTGACGCCGGCCACTCTGGTGCAGACTGCAGAAGCTGGGCTACCAGGGTCTTGTGTAGTGACGCCGGCCACTCTGGTGCTGACTGCAGAACCTGGGCTACCAGGGTCTTGTGTAGTGACGCCGGCTACTCTGGTGCAGACTGCAGAACCTGGGCTACCAGGGTCTCGTGTAGTGACGCCGGCCACTCTGGTGCAGACTGCAGAAGCTGGGCTACCAGGGTCTTGTGTAGTGACGCCGGCCACTCTGGTGCTGACTGCACGCCCACACTCTACACTGTAGGGATCTATGTTTCCATTACAACAATTTTCGTAATGACGAAAGACGTTCACTATGAACTCAAATTAAGTTGTGATAAACAAATGTCCATGAATAAACAGAAGGGTGGACGAAGGGCTCGAACCGCGATGCGTATACTGACAGTCCGACGCTCTACCGTCTAGGCTAACCCAAGCGCTCAAGAAAAAAAGATCTACAGTAATACTGGAATCTTTGAGCAATAAATTGACTAGTAAATAGAATATATAACATCAGCATATTAACAGGTGAATTTCATTGCATTTCTGTTACTTGTAATAAACAAAACAACATACCAGACTGACTGGTAAATACTTGTATGTAAACTGTTTGTTTTGATTTTTATCTGTGATTAAGAAATAAAAACATTTATACGACCTACTAAAATTTTCTTAAGAGTTGGCCTTGTTCTATAATTATGTTTATGATGCCTCGGATTGTCACTGGATATATTATACAGTTATTCCTTTATCTCTTACTAGGAGGCCTGGTCACAGACCGTGCCGCGGGGGCGTTGACCCCCGGAACTCTCTCCAGGTAATACAGTCAGTTGTCATGGTAGTGTGGGACCTGACCTTCAAGTATCTTCCATGTGTATATTATAAGTCCAGTGAGAACATTACAAGTACATTACTTTGAGGATTTCCCACTACTTCTCCACTTAAGTACATTACTTTGAGGATTTCCCACTACTTCTCCACTTAACGCCAACACTTCTCCACCGCACACCAACACTTCTTCACCTCACACCAACACTTCTTCACCTCACACCAACATTTCTTCATCTCACACCAACACTTCTTCACCTCACACCAACATTTCTTCATCTCACACCAACACTTCTTCATCTCACACCAACACTTCTTCATCTCACACCAACATTTCTTCATCTCACACCAACACTTCTTCATCTCACACCAACACTTCTTCATCTCACACCAACACTTTTTCATCTCACACCAACATTTCTTCATCTCACACCAACACTTCTTCATCTCACACCAACACTTCTTCATCTCACACCAACATTTCTCCAGCTAACACCAACACTTACGTTCTCTCTCTTTACCTTTAAATGGAGCAAAGTTGTTCCTCCTGGCGGAGTCATACCTGCAAGCAGACAGAAGCAAAATATTAAACAATGTGGCCACTGATTTAATATCTAGAGAGGTTACTTCACATTGTTTTAAAACTGTCTAGATAATTGTTTATTCAGAGACTTCAACAATGAGATCTGCAAGAACATGTCACTGTTCATTGCCTCTCACTGTGCATATACTGAGATATATACCCCTGGCTGTGTATATATTGCTACTGTGTAGATACATCACTATATATATATATATATATATATACATATATATATATATATATATATATATATATATATATATATATATATTTTACTCCAACAGCACGTCAAGTATTAAAAACCATTTGTCTCCATTCACTCCTATCAAACACGCTCACGCATGCCTGCTGGAAGTCCAAGCCCCTCGCACACAAAACCTCCTTTACCCCCTCTCTCCAACCTTTCCTAGGCCGACCCCTACCCCGCCTTCCTTCCACTACAGACTGATACACTCTTGAAGTCATTCTATTTCGCTCCATTCTCTCTACATGTCCGAACCACCTCAACAACCCTTCCTCAGCCCTCTGGACAACAGTTTTGGTAATCCCGCACCTCCTCCTAACTTCCAAACTACGAATTCTCTGCATTATATTCACACCACACATTGCCCTCAGACATGACATCTCCACTGCCTCCAGCCTTCTCCTCGCTGCAACATTCATCACCCATGCCTCACACCCATATAAGAGCGTTGGTAAAACTATACTCTCATACATTCCCCTCTTTGCCTCCAAGGACAAAGTTCTTTGTCTCCACAGACTCCTAAGTGCACCACTCACTCTTTTCCCCTCATTAATTCTATGATTCACCTCATCTTTCATAGACCCATCCGCTGACACGTCCACTCCCAAATATCTGAATACATTCACCTCCTCCATACTCTCTCCCTTCAATCTGATATTCAATCTTTCATCACCTAATCTTTTTGTTATCCTCATAACCTTACTCTTTCCTGTATTCACCTTTAATTTTCTTCTTTTGCACACCCTACCAAATTCATCCACCAATCTCTGCAACTTCTCTTCAGAATCTCCCAAGAGCACAGTGTCATCAGCAAAGAGCAGCAGTGACAACTCCCACTTTGTGTGTGATTCTTTATCTTTTAACTCCACGCCTCTTGCCAAGACCCTCACATTTACTTCTCTTACAACCCCATCTATAAATATATTAAACAACCACGGTGACATCACACATCCCTGTCTAAGGCCTACTTTTACTGGGAAAAAATTTCCCTCTTTCCTACATACTCTAACTTGAGCCTCACTATCCTCGTAAAAACTCTTCACTGCTTTCAGTAACCTACCTCCTACACCATACACTTGCAACATCTGCCACATTGCCCCCCTATCCACCCTGTCATACGCCTTTTCCAAATCCATAAATGCCACAAAGACCTCTTTAGCCTTATCTAAATACTATTCACTTATATGTTTCACTGTAAACACCTGGTCCACACACCCCCTACCTTTCCTAAAGCCTCCTTGTTCATCTGCTATCCTATTCTCCGTCTTACTCTTAATTCTTTCAATAATAACTCTACCATACACTTTACCAGGTATACTCAGCAGACTTATCCCCCTATAATTTTTGCACTCTCTTTTATCCCCTTTGCCTTTATACAAAGGAACTATGCATGCTCTCTGCCAATCCCTAGGTACCTTACCCTCTTCCATACATTTATTAAATAATTGCACCAACCACTCCAAAACTATATCCCCACCTGCTTTCAACATTTCTATCTTTATCCCATCAATCCCGGCTGCCTTACCCCCTTTCATTTTACCTACTGCCTCACGAACTTCCCCCCACACTCACAACTGGCTCTTCCTCACTCCTATATATATATATATATATATATATATATATATATATATATATATATATATATATATATATATATATATATATATATATATATATATATATATATATATATATATATATATATATATATATATATATACCTGGAGAGAGAGAGTTCCGGGGGTCAACGCCCCCGCGGCCCGGTCTGTGACCAGGCCTCCTGGTGGATCAGAGCCTGATCAACCAGGCTGTTGCTGCTGGCTGCACGCAAACCAACGCACGAGCCACAGCCCGGCTGATCAGGAACTGACTTTAGGTGCTTGTCCAGTGCCAGCTTGAAGACTGCCAGGGGTCTGTTGGTAATCCCCCTTATGTGTGCTGGGAGGCAGTTGAACAGTCTCGGGCCCCTGACACTTATTGTATGGTCTCTTAACGTGCTAGTGACACCCCTGCTTTTCATTGGGGGGATGTTGCATCGTCTGCCAAGTCTTTTGCTTTCGTAGTGAGTGATTTTCGTGTGCAAGTTCGGCACTAGTCCCTCTAGGATTTTCCAGGTGTATATAATCATGTATCTCTCCCTCCTGCGTTCCAGGGAATACAGGTTTAGGAACCTCAAGCGCTCCCAGTAATTGAGGTGTTTTATCTCCGTTATGCGCGCTGTGAAAGTTCTGTGTACATTTTCTAGGTCGGCAATTTCACCTGCCTTGAAAGGTGCTGTTAGTGTGCAGCAATACTCCAGCCTAGATAGAACAAATGACCTGAAGAGTGTCATCATGGGCTTGGCCTCCCTAGTTTTGAAGGTTCTCATTATCCATCCTGTCATTTTTCTAGCAGATGCGATTGATACAATGTTATGGTCCTTGAAGGTGAGATCCTCCGACATGATCACTCCCAGGTCTTTGCCGTTGGTGTTTCGCTCTATTTTGTGGCCAGAATTTGTTTTGTACTCTGATGAAGATTTAATTTCCTCATGTTTACCATATCTGAGTAATTGAAATTTCTCATCGTTGAACTTCATATTGTTTTCTGCAGCCCACTGAAAGATTTGGTTGATGTCTGCCTGGAGCCTTGCAGTGTCTGCAATGGAAGACACTGTCATGCAGATTCGGGTGTCATCTGCAAAGGAAGACACGGTGCTGTGGCTGACATCCTTGTCTATGTCGGATATGAGGATGAGGAACAAGATGGGAGCGAGTACTGTGCCTTGTGGAACAGAGCTTTTCACCGTAGCTGCCTCGGACTTTACTCTGTTGACGACTACTCTCTGTGTTCTGTTAGTGAGGAAATTATAGATCCATCGACCGACTTTTCCTGTTATTCCTTTAGCACGCATTTTGTGCGCTATTACGCCATGGTCACACTTGTCGAAGGCTTTTGCAAAGTCTGTATATATTACATCTGCATTCTTTTTGTCTTCTAGTGCATTTAGGACCTTGTCGTAGTGATCCAATAGTTGAGACAGACAGGAGCGACCTGTTCTAAACACATGTTGCCCTGGGTTGTGTAACTGATGGGTTTCTAGATGGGTGGTGATCTTGCTTCTTATGACCCTTTCAAAGATTTTTATGATACGGGATGTTAGTGCTATTGGTCTGTAGTTCTTTGCTGTTGCTTTACTGCCCCCTTTGTGGAGTGGGGCTATGTCTGTTGTTTTTAGTAACTGTGGGACGACCCCCGTGTCCATGCTCCCTCTCCATAGGATGGAAAAGGCTCGTGATAGGGGCTTCTTGCAGTTCTTGATGAACACAGAGTTCCATGAGTCTGGCCCTGGGGCAGAGTGCATGGGCATGTCATTTATCGCCTGTTCGAAGTCATTTGGCGTCAGGATAACATCGGATAGGCTTGTGTTAATCAAATTTTGTGGCTCTCTCATAAAAAATTCATTTTGATCTTCGACTCTCAGTCTGGTTAGCGGCTTGCTAAAAACTGAGTCATATTGGGACTTGAGTAGCTCACTCATTTCCTTGCTGTCATCTGTGTAGGACCCATCTTGTTTAAGTAGGGGCCCAATACTGGACGTTGTTCTCGATTTTGATTTGGCATAGGAGAAGAAATACTTTGGGTTTCTTTCGATTTCATTTATGGCTTTTAGTTCTTCCCGCGATTCCTGACTCCTAAAGGATTCTTTTAGCTTAAGTTCGATGCTTGCTATTTCTCTGACCAGTGTCTCCCTACGCATTTCAGATATATTGACCTCTTTTAGCCGCTCTGTTATTCTTTTCCGTCGCCTGTAAAGGGAGCGCCTGTCTCTTTCTGTTTTACATCTACTCCTCCTTTTTCTTAGAGGAAAAAGCCTTGTGCATACATCGAGTGCCACCGAGTTAATCTGTTCTAGGCATAAGTTGGGGTCTGTGTTGCTTAGTATATCTTCCCAGCTTATATCGGTTAGGACTTGGTTTACTTGGTCCCACTTTATGTTTTTGTTATTGAAGTTGAATTTGGTGAATGCTCCCTCGTGACTAGTCTCATTATGTCTGTCTGGGGCTCCACGCATACATGTCTGAACCTCAATTATGTTGTGATCTGAGTATATTGTTTTTGATATGGTGACATTTCTTTTCAGATCATCATTGTTAGTGAAGATGAGGTCTAGTGTATTCTCCAGTCTAGTAGGCTCTATTATTTGCTGGTTTAAATTGAATTTTGTGCAGAGATTTAAAAGCTCGCGCGAGTGTGAGTTTTCATCAGAGCTGCCTCCTGGTGTTATTACTGCAACAATATTATTTGCTATATTCCTCCATTTTAGGTGCCTTAAGTTGAAATCCCCCAGGAGCAAGATGTTGGGTGCAGGAGCTGGAAGGTTTTCCAGACAGTGGTCAATTTTTAACAGCTGTTCCTGGAATTGCTGGGATGTTGCATCCGGAGGCTTGTAGACTACCACAATGACTAGGTTTTGGTTCTCGACCTTTACTGCTAAAACTTCCACTACATCATTTGAGGCATTTAGCAGTTCTGTGCAAACAAGTGACTCTGCAATGTACAGACCAACCCCCCCCCCCTTTTGCCTGTTCACTCTGTCACATCTGTATAGGTTGTAACCTGGGATCCATATTTCGTTGTCCAAGTGATCCTTTATGTGGGTCTCAGTGAAAGCCGCAAACATTGCCTTTGCCTCTGCAAGCAGTCCACGGATGAAAGGTATTTTGTTGTTTGTTGCTGGCTTTAGACCCTGTATATTTGCAAAGAAGAATGTTATCGGACTGGTGGTATTGTTGGTACTGGGGGGGGGGATTTTTTTCCGGCATTAGTATCTGTATCTGTTGGTTTGGAGTGGAGGCCATCGACTGTGGTTCCACTCCAGGAATGACTGGATTTGGTGTACGATTTCTGCCATTTCCTGCCAGTTTTTTTTCCTTCCTGGCACTAAAAAACCTCTCCCTCTTGAGTGGCTGTGGCTACCTAGGTTTTCCTATGGCCTGGATGTTTTGTATCTTTTTGTCCCATTTAGATGGTATGCCTGGCAATTTAAGTTATAGCACAGTCTTTCCTGTACTGAAGAGGTACACAGTTCAGGGTGAAAAAGCTTACAGGAAGGGAGTTTGCATTTTCCTGTTGTCATATGGGCATGGCATTTTCTAGGGTGGTCATAGTTGCACGTCCCATCTGTTTTTCCAGATTTCCCATGCCAGCAGATACCGAGTGCATAGTATGTGCACAGGCTTGGTTTCCGTTTGCCTTGGGTTTCTGTGACTGTATTCCCTGTTGGTGCATGTTTCCCTATCTTACTTCTATCCTTCCTAGCACCAACAATGGAGCTCCCACCAGTTGTTTTTGGTAATATATCCTCACTATTGCTAGTGGAGTCCTCTTGTTTGCTATTTCCTGCGGTATTTCTAGTTTGCAATATTGGTTTTATCTTATCTTTGACTACACTTGTTTCCCTACTATGGCTCCTGTCCCCTATGAGGTCATTTATATGTATTCCTTCCTGCGTATAATTCCCGACTACCTGGACAAAATCTCCAGCTTCACCATTACTGTCTCCCAGGACAGCATCTCCAGCTTCTCCATTACTGTCTCCCAGGACAGCATCTCCAGCTTCACCATTACTGTCTCCCAGGACAGCACCTCCAGCTTCACCATTACTGTCTCCCAGGACAGCACCTCCAGCTTCCCCATTACTGTCTCCCAGGACAGCACTATCAGCCCCCCATTTACTGACTACCAGGACATCATCTCCAGCCTTAAAGTTTCTGACTACATGGCCAGTATCAAGGGCAGTACCATTCAGCCCAGACTTTTTATGTTCCCATCTGTTGTAGAAAGCTTCCAGGTTTTCTATGAAAGCAGCTTTGATGTTGACCTCTTTTAATACCCTTGTGATTTTAGTCCACAGATTTATCTCATTTGGGCATACCCAAAAACACTTCCCTGTTTTAATACTGCTTGTAGCTAGTTCTTGGATATCTGCACAAGGGGCGTGACACCAATTTCCACAAAAATGACAATTTATGCATGTGGAAGCCCGTTTGTTTGACTGACCACAGACTACACACAGCTTCATAATGATTTGAATGGTTGATTTACTGCAATTTTACTAGCAACCTCTTGAATATTCTATTAATAACCTGCTAGGTAGTGCACAACGAAACCGTTTGAAACCAGTCCAGGGTTCGGACCAGTCAAGGGTTCGGACCAGTCAAGGGTTCGGACCAGTCGAGGGTTCGGACCAGTCTATCTGATCTGATCAGTGGGTCACTTATTTAAACCATACTGGTCGGTGATTTGAGCTAACACATGAAGGATCTACTGGAAATTATCTACCCGAGTAATATGTGATTTGATTGATACAAAAGTATAACTTGCGTGTTGAAGAGCCGGTGATTTCTGGCACTCCTACAATGACGAACGGTCGACCTCCACCCTTGTTTATCAATCGCTGTATCTAGCTTTTCTATTTTTTTTTTTTTTTTTTTTTTTTTTTTTTTTTTTTTCCGTCTCCACCACAATAAATGCTATATTATCACTATAGTTGACTGGTGCAAATTTTGGAGGAAGGACGCTTTTTCTGTAGTAATAATTGCTTCTCGTTGTGTATATTGCGACCGCTGGTAACTGCAGGTTATATGAAATTCACAGTATACGTCTGGTATTTCAAGAAAAAAGCAACTAATGAAAGTCACTCCACTCCACTAAGTACCATTATAATACTGGTTAGTTGCTACTACAACACTGTATTCTGCTATTCACTGGTATCACTAGATTATATGTGAGTACACTAGCAGGCCAGGAAGATTATTAAAAACAGCTGACCTGTGGTAAGTTTCTGGCGACTTCTGGCACCTGCCTCTATAGGCTTATCACTTCATTTACAAATTCACCTGTTTTTAAATGACACTTAAGCCTTTATCATCAATATACTAGGGAGCCACTGTAGTATACACTATACACTATGTATACTCAATGTTTTCAGGGAGACTTTCTTTCCTCTGACACAAAGTTCAATTATTATTATTTTTTTCACACGGGACACAGGCCTATGATTCCCCTCTGGCAGTAAACTCTGCTAGGTAGTGCACACTAATTCTCCTTTTTTGACTCAGTATATAATGTTTTCCGCCCAAGATTGGTTCCAGGCGCTAGAGGGATGTATCGTATAGGATTGATGACACAAATTAAAGTTCTAGCATGTAAGAGCCACCGTGAAAACACCAGGAAACCCGGAGCACAACGAGGCACGCTGACACTGTCACGCTACCCACTACCCACCTCGCTTTTCGTAGTTCTCGGCAATCGTAAATTTCTCCAATCATAGGGGTATTTTCGTATAAACATGGACTCGCTTTTCATAGGTTGACTCGCGAATAGTAGTTCGTCCAGGACGCTTACGCACCGTGTGAGCCGGGGAGGCCTCCCTACCCAGCCAGTCTGGCATTGTTTACCAGTGAGTGAAGGTCCCCTCAAGTGCTCCTACGAAATATTTCATAATATTCCACTCATTTTAGTGCTTGCAAGTACTAAGTAAGCTACCATGGCTCCAAAGAAAGCTCCTAGTGCCAAGTCTGTGGTAAAGAAGGTGAGAAATATGTACAGTGACAAAGTCTTGTACCATTTTAGGGAAGTGTTAAAGAGACGCCAGAAACAGAGCTCTCTCCACAGTTACTTTGCGAGACAAGACTAGAGTGACTCTCAAGGTGGTCCTAGTGGCATTAAGAAACAGAGAAGAGAAGTAACCCCAGAGAAGCAATTGGTACCTGAGGTGTTGCTGGAAGGGGATTCCCCTTCCAAACTGTAAACAATCCAATCTCTCTCCTCCTCCAGTCTCCCATACACTAAGAAGAATCTCCAATAAAGGTAAGTGTTATGCTGTTAATGTTTCATTCATCATTTCCCATTGTATTGTTTATGTGCTACATGTATATTTCGTGTAAAAAAATTTTTTGTTTTAATACTTCTGGGTGTCAGGAACGGATTAATTGTATTTACATTATTTCTTATGGGGAAAATTGATTCGCAAATCGTAAATTTCGTTTATAGTAGCTCCTACAGGAACGGATTAATTACGAAAAACGAGGGACCACTGTATATATATATAAGATCGCAGTCAGCAGGGCTCGATCCCACTACAGGGAAACTGGCGAAGTTCCCAAGTTACGCTCTCTACCACGAATACCCTATAAGCTGGGCAGCTTGGTTTACAAGGTATGTCTCTTCCCAGCCCGGGCACGTCAGTCAGCCTCAAGCATGGATTCAAGCTATTTCAATCTCCTCCTATATGTTCTGATCTCTCAGGCGATTTTTTAATATCACTGCACCACACAGAAACAGGCGAGTATATACAGAGAAAGATCGCAGTCAAGAGGATTCGAAACAACGTCAGGGAAGGCTGGCAAGGTTTCCCAAGTGACGCTCTAGAATCGGCCACAGATGTTTCAAAAGCTGGAGCATCACTTGGGAAACCTCGCCAGACTTCCCTGACGTGGTTTCGAATCCTGCTGATTGCGATCTTTCTCTGTATAAACCTCCGCTTATTTCTGCGTGCTGCATTGACATGGAAATCGCTTGTGAGGTCAGAACATACAGGAGAATGAAATAGACTGAAACCGTGCATACACCGTCCCTCTGATCATTCTTTAAGTAATATCACTACGAACAGAAAAGAAAGGGAAAGAAACAAGGTGAATGATATCCCCCAGCCACCGTTTCAAGTACGTGAATCATTCTACTGTTATCCTGATCATACTCTTCCCTTGGTCTTCTGTTGTTTGGCGATGGATTATATGTTACAGCCACTGTTACTTTTGTCTCTCTATCTCTCTAGACAATAGAGAATAATAACAAATACTAGAAAAACACATTTGTTATTATTCTAATAATAATTCTAATATCAGGGTCTTCCCCTCCTTTTGTTTCTTTCATGACTTAACATTAGACTGTCACTCTACCTGCGACCAACACTCATTTTTTTATCTCTTACCGTTCTCTGTGCCAGCAATATTCTTACATCACTTCTGGAGACACTAGACAAAATACCGACAACCTGTAGGTATTTTATACCATTTTAATGTTCAATTAGACAAAGATTGTTGGAGCTCTTCCTGAACTCTTTACTCTGGTTGATGAGCTCTTTCCGTGATTAGCACGCAACACATAAATATTGAGGTATACTCCAGTATTGTGAAGGGAGAAAAATCCTGCAAATTGGAATCATGGTATTCCAGGTTCCGGGAGAATGTTACAGCCAGTCACCGCCCTCACTGCCATCTAGCGGGCCGCTGTAAAAACACCAGATTTCTTCGGGTCTGAGGTTTTTTGTTTCTAATCTTGGGAGTATTAACCTTACCTGGTTTGTTTTAGAGTTGTGGTAATCACTTCACCTTCACTCTTTTCTTGTTATACTTTGTAAACCATCTTGAAACCAGTGCATTTTCGTCATTGTCAGCTCTGCTACCGGCGTGGTCTTCCTGCAGCAGACACTAGATAATTTGGGAACTAGATCCCCAGCGATGGGACTTAGTGGGAAATCTTGCTTGCTGGTCTTTCCCTCACATCTGGAGTCTGCTACTACCAACCTGCTAAGACACGAGATTATACAGTTATCGAAGATCTTGGGTACCTCCTTCGACATGAGGACCAAGAATATTTTACTTTCTTACCAGCCCAAGACATCCTGGAGTGAATATATTCTCCTGTCCCAATGACAGTTAGAACTTTAAAGATTTATTTTATTACATTTAATACGTTTTACAATTTTGATTATTCTATCTCCGAAAGTTATATTTTTCCATACTTCCGGTCAGAGGCTAGTGTTTCTGCTGATAAATATATTTAGTATGATTTAAGGTGGACAAAACTGAAACCATCTGGCACAATACTGGCATATGTGCACCTTTCTGATATAGTCCTAATCTCCGTCTGAACTTCAGTACTATACAAGAGCGCTGGTTGCCTGAAGTCAGTCTGAAGACTAATCAGACTAATTCAGGAAACTAGGAACGGGTATTTAACTTTGATCACGGTGCACCTGCACATACCACGGTGCACCTGCACATACCACGGTACACCTGCACATACCACGGTACACCTGCACATACCACGGTACACCTGCACATACCACGGTACACCTGCACATACCACGGTGCACCTGCACATACGAGTGGTTACATTAACCCTTCACCCTGTACGCTGAACCAACAGTAATAAATGCAAGTTGATCAAATAAGCAGTTCATGAGTTATATACGAAAGTTTGGAGGAAAAAATCCTCCAGTCACCTTAAGGTATTTGTTCAGGGATAATTTATTACTAACACACACACACTGTGTGTTCACTTATATATGGCTGCATGGGTCGAGTCTTAGCTCCTGGCCCCACCTGTCAACTTGTGCGTGCGTGTGTTACTTTTGTTTCCTCTTTGGATTCCGTGGTAGGGGGTTAAGCTGTAGCTCTTGGGCGTACGCTTGAAAGTGAAAAAATGAGTGACCATGTGTGAAGGCGTGGTGGCAGTAATGTAGTGACGATCTGGAGAGTGGCACTCACGCAGTGACGACCTGGAGAGTGGCACTCACGCAGTGACGATCTGGAGAGTGACCCTCATGCAGTGACGACCTGGAGAGTGACCCTCATGCAGTGACGACCTGGAGAGTGGCCATCACGCAGTGACGACCTGGAGAGCGGCACTCATGCAGTGACGACCTGGAGAGTGACCCTCATGCAGTGACGACCTGGAGAGTGGCCATCACGCAGTGACGACCTGGAGAGTGGCACTCATGCAGTGACGACCTGAAGAGTGGCCCTCACGCAGTGACGACCTGGAGAGTGGCACTCATACAGTGACTAAGTAGGTAAAATGACACTATATACAGTGGCGACCCACGTAAGTCACAACTCCAGCATGAGTGACACTCAGGCGAGCCACTGCGCTAGGTCACCCACACGAATCTTCGTGAGGATGACCACGCATCACCAGAACTGCAGTCACAACCTCTCACGCAATCTCAATGAGATACGAACCCATCCCATTCACACAGTAACTCGTGCAAGTGAAAACCGCGAGACCAACACCTCTTCCCTGAAATAACAGACTCAGGATATACACACAGAGATGTGGATTTCTCAGTGTATAATACACCGAAAGTATACTTATTTTGGAGATTAAAGTAATTGGGTGGTGGAAAGGTTACGTGCAGCCTTAACTCTTGTGTACAATATCTGGTTATCGTTAGTCTGTAGACGTTTCGCCAACCAGTGACTTTTATTAATAAAAGATGACGTAATCAATCCCTCATCCAAGGAGCAGGTGCTCAGGACCGCAGTCTTGAGGAACTGATTACCTCATTTCTAACCTCTCCATACCTATCTATATTGATAAAGCCAGTCGTTGGCGAAACATTTACAGACTAACGACTGCCAGATGTTGTACATGCGTCTAATTCATCGCCTCGACGGTATTATATACCATTGATATACTCACTCGTGTGGTCAACAGGCTTTAAACCCCAGTAAGCAACCAAGAGAAGTGTTTTGGTTCGACGCTGAGGTCGTATATGGTCTCTCATAGACTTGGAAAGTTGAGGTCGTATATGGTCTCTCATAGACTTGGAAAGTTGAGGTCGTATATGGTCTCTCATAGACGTGGAAAGTTGAGGTCGTGTATGGTCTCTCATAGACGTGGAAAGTTGAGGTCGTGTATGGTCTCTCGTAGACGTGGAAAGTTGAGGTCGTATATGGTCTCTCATAGACCTGGAAAGTTGAGGTCGTGTATGGTCTCTCATAGACGTGGAAAGTTGAGGTTGTATATGGTCTCTCATAGACGTGGAAAGTTGAGGTCGTATATGGTCTCCCATAGACGTGGAAAGTTGAGGTCGTATATGATCTCTCATAGACGTGGAAAGTTGAGGTCGTATATGGTCTCTCATAGACGTGGAAAGTTGAGGTCGTATATGATCTCTCATAGACGTGGAAAGTTGAGGTCGTATATGGTCTCCCATGGATGTGGAACCATGAGAAATAATTGCAAGTCTTCGGCATACATTTATTGAAGAATAAAGTCACAATATCGTGGCTGGAACATTTCATAGGCAATTTAGATCACTTTTCAGTCCGTTGTGGACCATCATCAAGACGAGAGGTCAGATGGAGAGGTAATGAGGTGTCCGGGAAAATGTCAAAGAAAAAAAGGTCACAGAAAATAAGTCACAATTTTGGCTAGGAAATAGTCACTGGAAAAAAAGTCACCGAAAAAAGTCACGTTTTATTTAGGTCAGATTAAATTCATTTAGGTTAGGTTGTAACTTTTATTTACTTTTTTTCCCAGTGATTTTTTTTCTTGGATCCGATAAGAAAGCCAGGTCATTGTCAGGTCATTGTCAGGTCATGGTCAGGTGTGTTCTAACATTACGGCATTTGACAGTGTTAGAGGAAAAGGTAAACATCATCAGAAGCAACACTTGTACCAAGACTCGTGTTAGCAATATTGTCTATAAGGAGTGATTCAAAGGGACTGTGTCTTTGAAGACTAGAGGAGGAGGTAATGTCAACACAGGAACAACTGATGGGATGGCTGTGATCTCTAACGTGGCGAAATATAACATAGTTTAGAGTAAGCGAAACTCTTCTCGTTAAATAATCCATGTAAAGATTAGCTAAAACAAGGGAGAATGACGAGACCACAACATCAAGCAGTAAGTAGCTACCGGGGTGTGAGTCGACTGGTGTGGGTCATATCCTGGGGACAAAATTAACCTAAGTTGCCCGAAATACTCTGCATAATAAGGAGCGTTCTATATAGTAGGACACTGATGTCAGCTATGTCTGTATGAGCTGTATTACGTACTTGTAGACATAAAAATTGTTATTAATATTATTATTAATTTCCTTGGATAGTGTGGAAATTTATCGAAACCAGAAAATTCCACCGTAAAATATATATACTAATTAATAGATTTAAGTTTTAGGAGCAATTTAGGTAGCATTAAATTGTTAGTAACTAATATTAAAATTAATAAAGTACTCTTTGGCCGTAATATTAGCTTATAATAGGCAATAAGATTAAGTATATAATGATAACGAGCAACTGCCTTGAGGTGAGGAGAGACGGCAGCTTGCTGAAGGCAGAATCGTTCTTCTGGAAAAAGGCAGCGTGGAGCGAGTATCCCTATGGAGAGACCAACTCAGCGACCAGACTTATCTTCAAAATACCGCCTGGAGATCATATAAGAGGCTTCATTTCATCTCTTCCCTGGCCCCTTTAGTAAGATAATACTTACCAATTCTCCTCGTATGTGTTGGCCAACGGTATTTAGGGAAAAGCGGTGAATTTGAACTTTGGGTTAATACACGGACAAACGCTCAACATTTCGGCGAATTAGACTGCTGAGTAACTCCCCTTAATTAGACCAGAAGCTAGTATCCTCGTGTATATGAATATTGATTAGGGAAGACCCATTAAATTCACTGCCCCTCAAGGTGTGAGCTGGGGATACTAACACCATTTGAATATTTGCAGGATTAAGTCCATCCACATGACATCTTGAAGTGAGAGAGGGTCATAAAAGTCTAGATATCTTGGGTAGAATCAGAGGAATTTCTAGTTAGCATAGTCTCCACAACCAAACAAATCAGTTCTAGCTTGTGCATACAGATAGGAATTTTCAGCATGTTTCAGTATTCTAAAATGAAGTATCTTAATGGACACTTGTGAGAACGGGACTCTAGGAGTCTTGTGTTGTCTGTGTCAACTGTGACAGCCAGAGTTACCTAACTCATGTATTTGACTCACGAAATCGTAATGACACGATTGCAAAAAAATCATACCACGGGTGGGGTTCAAACCCCAACCGTGGTATGGCTTGATGCATTTATTAATTAGAACGATCGTTCAGAATGTGATAGAAGCGTGAAATTTGGCACGAATATTTTCCAGGAAAGGAATGTTCGGAAAAAAGATATTAGCCAATCAAAATTTTCAAGATGGCATCAAAATTCAAAATGGCCGCCATACAACGAAAAAGTTCCCACTTCATCTTATGTTACCGAAATTAAAGAAAACGGGAGGTACAATTTTTATTGTACTTATGAGTATTGCAAAATAGAAAAAAAAATGAACTTAGGGCCTTTCTATCATACAAATATGAAATAACACCGACTCATTTGACATATTTCATCATAATTGTATATATTAAAATCGTACACGGATATAATTCAGAGTATACTCAACACAGCACAGTGTATGTTGCAGCATGTGTTGCAGTTGCAAACAGATGTGCATTTGTAGAATTGATGCGCAACAAGTGAACTTTCAACTGCCTGGACGTGTGCAAGAGCACTTGCAAAGTTCCTTGTGTTCTTCAGGTACTGTGTTCTTCCGATACTTTGTTCTTCAGGTACTGTGTTCTTCCGATACTTTGTTCTTCAGGTATTGTGTTCTTCCGATACTTTGTTCTTCAGGTACTGTGTTCTTCCGATACTTTGTTCTTCAGGTACTGTGTTCTTCCGATACTTTGTTCTTCAGGTACTGTGTTCTTCCGATACTTTGTTCTTCAGGTATTGTGTTCTTCCGATACTTTGTTCTTCAGGTATTGTGTTCTTCCGATACTTTGTTATTCAGATACTGTGTTCTTCCGATACTTTGTTATTCAGATACTGTTCTTCATATACTGTGTTTTCCAGATGTGTTCTTCAGATATTGTGTTCTTCAGATACTGTGCTCTTCCAATAGTTTGTTCTTCAAACACTGTGTTCTTCCGATAGTTCTTCAGATACTGTGTTCTTCCTATACTTTGTTCTTCAGATACTGTGTTGTTCTGATACTTTGTTCTTCAGATACTGGGCTCTTCCGATACTTTGTTCTTCAGACACTGTTCTTCATATTCTGTGTTCTTCAGATGTGTTCTTCAGATATTGTGTTCTTCAGATATTGTTCTTCAGACAGTTCTTCAGATACAGTGTTCTTATGATACTGTGTCATTCAGACACTATGTTCTTCAGATACTGTTCTTCATATACTGTGTTCTTCAGACACTTAGTGTTCTTCAGTTACTGTGTTCTTCAGATACTGTTCTTCAGATACTGTTCTTCAGATATTGTGTTCTTCAGATATTGTGTTCTTCAGATACTATGTTCTTCAGATACAGTGTTCTTCAGATACAGTGTTCTTCAGATACAGTGTTCTTCAGATACTGTTCTTCAGATAATGTGTTCTTCGGATAGTGTGTTCCTCAGATACAGTGTTCTTCAGATACAATGTTCTTCAGATACTGTGTTCTTCAGATACAGCGTTATTCAGATAAGGTGTTCTTCGAATAGTGTGTTCCTCAGATACAGTGTTCTTCAGATACTGCGTTCTTCAAATACAGTGTTCGTCAGATACTGTTCATCAGATACTGTTCTTCAGATACTGTTCTTAAGAACAGCAGCAGTACAACTGTTCTACGTGTATGCTGGACATAATGTGGAGACTAGAACTGCATATTTCTACATTCTACCTGGTTCTAGGTGGCGTGTGTGTGAGGGTTCTAGGTGGCGTGTGTGTGAGGGTTCTAGGTGGCGTGTGTGTGAGGGTTCTAGGTGGCGTGTGTGTGAGGGTTCTAGGTGGCGTGTGTGTGAGGGTTCTAGGTGGCGTGTGTGTGAGGGTTCTAGGTGGCTAGGGTTCTAGGTGGCGTGTGTGTGTGAGGGTTCTAGGTGGCGTGTGTGTGAGGGTTCTAGGTGGCGTGTGTGTGTGAGGGTTCTAGGTGGCGTGTGTGTGTGAGGGTTCTAGGTGGCGTGTGTGTAAGGGTTCTATGTGGCGTGTGTGTGAGGGTTCTAGGTGGCGTGTGTGTGAGGGTTCTAGGTGGCGTGTGTGTGAGGGTTCTAGGTGGCGTGTGTGTGAGGGTTCTAGGTGGCGTGTGTGTGAGGGTTCTAGGTGGCGTGTGTGTGAGGGTTCTAGGTGGCGTGTGTGTGAGGGTTCTAGGTGGCGTGTGTGTGTGAGGGTTCTAGGTGGCGTGTGTGTGAGGGTTCTAGGTGGCGTGTGTGTGAGGGTTCTAGGTGGCGTGTGTGTGAGGGTTCTAGGTGGCGTGTGTGTGAGGGTTCTAGGTGGCGTGTGTGTGAGGGTTCTAAGTGGCGTGTGTGTGAGGGTTCTAGGTGGCGTGTGTGTGAGGGTTCTAGCTGACGAGTGTGAGGGTACTAGATGACGTGCTGAGGATACTAGCTGACGTGCTGAGGGTTCTAGGTGACGTGTGTGAGGGTACTAGCTGACGTGCTGAGGGTACTAGCTGACGTGCTGAGGGTTCTAGGTGACGTGTGTATGAGGGCACTTGCTGACGTGCTGAGGGTTCTAGGTGACGTGTGTATGAGGGCATTTACTGACGTGCTGAGGGGTCTAGCTGACGTGAGAGTGAGGGTTCTAGCTGACGTGCTGAGAGTTCTGGTTGACGTGTGAGGGTACTAGCTGACGTGCTGAGGGTTCTAGGTGACGTGTGTATGAGGGCACTTGCTGACGTGCTGAGGGTTCTAGCTGACGTGCTGAGGGGTCTAACTGACGTGTGAGTGAGGGTTCTAGCTGACGTGCTGAGAGTTCTGGCTGACGTGTGAGGGCACTAGCTGACGTGCTGAGGGTTCTAGGTGACATGTGTATGAGGGCACTTACTGACGTGCTGAGGGTTCTAGCTGACGTGCCGAGGGGTCTAGCTGACATGCTGAGAGTTCTGGCTGACGTGTGAGGGTACTAGCAGATGTGCTGAGGATTCTAGCTGACGTGCTGAGGGTTCTAGCTGACGTGTGAGTGAGGGTACTAGCTGACGTGCTGAGGGTTCTAGCTGACGTGTGTGAGAGTACTGGCTGACGTGCTGAGGGTTCTAGCTGACGTGTGTGAGGGTACTAGCTGACGTGCTGAGGGTTCTAGCTGACGTGTGAGTGAGGGTACTAGCTGACGTGCTGAGGGTTCTAGCTGACGTGTGTGAGGGTACTAGCTGACGTGCTGAGGGTTCTAGCTGACGTGTGTGAGAGTACTGGCTGACGTGCTGAGGGATCTAGCTGACGTGTGTGAGGGTACTAGCTGACGTGCTGAGGGTTCTAGCTGACGTGTGGGTGAGGGTACTAGCTGACGTGCTGAGGGTTCTAGCTGACGTGTGTGAGGGTACTAGCTGACGTGTTGAGAGTTCTGGCTGACGTGTGAGTGAGGGTACTAGCTGACGTGCTGAGGGTTCTAGCTGAGGTGTGTGTAAAGGTACTAGCTGACGTGTGAGGGTACTAGCTGACGTACTGAGTGTTCTAGCTGACGTGTGTGTAAGGGTACTAGCTGACGTGCTGAGAGTTCTAGATGACGTGTGGGCGAGGGTACCAGCTGACGTGCTGAGGGTTCTAGCTGACGTGTGTGAGGGTACTAGCTGACGTGTGTGTGAGGGTACTTGCTGAAGTGCTGAGGGTTCTAGCTGACGTGTGAGTGAGCGTACTAGCTGACGTGCATTAGGGTTCTACCTGACGTGTGTGAGGGCACTAGCTGACGTGCTGAAGGTTCTGGCTGACGCGTGTGTGAGGGTACTAGCTGACGTGCTGAGGGTTCTGGCTGACGTGCATTAGGGTTCTACCTGACGTGTGTGAGGGCACTAGCTGACGTGTGTGAGGGTTCTAGCTGAAGTGTGTGAGTGAGCGTACTAGCTGACGTGTGAGTGAGCGTACTAGCTGACGTGCATTAGGGTTCTACCTGACGTGTGTGAGGGCACTAGCTGACGTGTGTGAGGGTTCTAGCTGAAGTGTGTGTGTGAGGGTACTAGCTGACGTGCTGAGGGTTCTAGCTGACGTGTGAGTGAGGGTACTAGCTGACGTGCTGAGGGTTCTAGTTGACGTGTGTGTAAGGGTACTAGCTGACGTGCTGAGAGTTCTAGCTGACGTGTGGGTGAGGGCACTAGCTGACGTGCTGAGACTTCTAGCTGACGTATGAATGAGGGTACCAGCTGACGTGCTGAGAGTTCTAGCTGACGTGTGGGTGAGGGCACTAGCTGACGTGCTGAGACTTCTAGCTGACGTATGAATGAGGGTACCAGCTGACGTGCTGAGGGTTCTAGCTGACGTGTGTGAGGGTGCTAGCTGACGTGTGTGAGGTACTAGCTGAAGTGCTGAGGGTTCTAGCTGACGTGTGAGTGAGGGTACTAGCTGACGTGCATTAGGGCTCTACCTGACGTGTGTGAGGGCACTAGCTGACGTGCTGAAGGTTCTGGCTGACGCGTGTGTGAGGGTACTAGCTGACGTACTGAAGATTCTAGCTGACGTGCTGAGGGTTCTGGCTGACGCGAGTGTGAGGGTACTAGCTGACGTGCTGAAGGTTCTAGCTGACTTATGTGTGAGGGTACTAGCTGACGTGCTGATGGTTCTAGCTGACGTGTGTGTGAAGGAACTAGCTGACGTGCTGAGGGTTCTAGATGACGCGTATGAGGGTACTAGCTGACGTGCTGAGGGTTCTAGCTGACGTGCTGATGGTTCTAGCTGACGTGTGTGTGAAGGAACTAGCTGACGTGCTGAGGGTTCTAGCTGACGTGCTGAGGGTTCTAGCTGACGTGCTGAGGGTTCTAGCTGACGTGCTGAGGGTTTTAGCTGACGTGTTTGTTAACATAAGAACATAAGAAAGGAGGAACGCTGCAGGAGGCCTGCTGGCCCATACTAGGCAAGTCCTTTACAATTCATCCCACTAAAAAAACATTTGTAAAGTAAAAGGACACAAGTGCAACTAATGTGACATTTATTGTGGCAACGTTTCGCTCTCCAGGAGCTTTATCAAGCCATTACATGGCTTGATAAAGCTCCTGGAGAGCGAAACGTTGCCACAATAAATGTCACATTAGTTGCACTCGTGTCCTTTTACTTTACATATTGTCGGTAATTCTACCAACATTATTACAAAAAAACATTTGACCAACCCAATTTTCAATGCCACCCAAGAAATAAGCTCTGATGTGAAAGTCCCTCTCAAATCCAACCCCTCCCACTCATGTACTTATCCAACCTAGATTTGAAACTACCCAAAGTCCCAGCCTCAATAACCCAACTAGGTAGACTGTTCCACTCATCAACTACCCTATTTCCAAACCAATACTTTCCTATGTCCTTTCTAAATCTAAACTTATCTAATTTAAATCCATTACTGCGGGTTCTCTCTTGGAGAGATATCCTCAAGACCTTGTTAATATCCCCTTTATTAATACCTATCTTCCACTTATACACTTCGATCAGGTCTCCCCTCATTCTTCGTCTAACAAGTGAATGTAACTTAAGAGTCTTCAATCTTTCTTCATAAGGAAGATTTCTAATGCTATGTATTAATTTAGTCATCCTACGCTGAAAGTTTTCTAACGAATTTATGTCCATTTTGTAATATGGAGACCAGAACTGAGCTGCATAATCTAGGTGAGGCCTTACTAATGATGTATAAAGCTGCAGTATGACCTCTGGACTTCTGTTGCTTACACTTCTTGATATAAATCCCAGTAATCTATTTGCCTTATTACGTACGCTTAGGCATTGCTGTCTTGGTTTAAGGTTGCTGCTCACCATAACCCCCAAGTCCTTTTCGCAATCTGTATGGCTAAGTTCTACATCATTTAACTTATAAGTACTAGGGTTATGGGCACTCCCAAGCTTCAGAACCTTGCATTTATCTACATTGAACTGCATCTGCCACTTTTCTGACCAAGAATAGAGTTTGTTTAAATCCTCCTGAAGTTCCATAACATCTACGTTTGAATCAATTATCCTACCTATCTTTGTGTCATCGGCGAATTTGCTCATATCACTAGTAATTCCCTCATCAAGATCATTGATATATATTATAAACAACAACGGGCCCAAGACTGATCCCTGTGGAACGCCACTTGTTACAGATCCCCACTCGGACTTAACCCCATTTATGGACACTCTCTGCTTCCTGTCAGTGAGCCATGACTCGATCCACGAGAGCACTTTTCCCCCCAATGCCATGAGCTGCCACTTTCTTTAACAGTCTATGGTGCGGAACTCTATCAAAAGCCTTACTAAAATCTAAGTAAATAATATCAAATTCTTTATTGTGGTCAACAGCCTCAAAAGCTTTACTGCAGAAAGTTAATAAATTAGTTAGACAAGACCGGCCTCTTGTGAATCCATGCTGAGTATCATTAATCAAGCTATGCTTATCGAGATGGCTTCTTATAATCTCAGCTATAATTGACTCTAGTAATTTGCCTACAATTGAGGTCAGGCTTATTGGGCGGTAATTTGACGGTAACGACTTGTCCCCTGTTTTAAAAATAGGAATTACATTAGCCATCTTCCACATATCAGACACTACATCTGTTTGAAGAGATAAATTAAAAGTATTAGTTAATGGTTCACAGACTTCCATTTTGCATTCCTTAAGAACCCTTGAAAAAACCTCATCAAGGCCCGGCGACTTATTTTGCTTCAGTCTGTCTATCTGCTTCACAACCATCTCACTAGTGACTGTGATGTTACATAATTTATCTTCTTCTAGCCCACTGTAAAAATTAATTACTGGAATATTGTTAGTGTCTTCCTGTGTAAAAACTGAGAGAAAATAATTATTTAAAATCAAGCACATTTCATTCTCTTTGTCAGTAAGATGCCCATAGTTATTTTTAAGGGGACCTATCTTATCTCTAACTTTTGTTCTATAGACCTGGAAAAAACTTTTTGGGTTAGTTTTAGAATCCCTAGCAACTTTAATTTCATAGTCCCTTTTAGCTTTTCTTATCCCCTTTTTAATGTCCCTCTTAATGTCAATATACTGATTCATAAGATGACCCTCACCTCTTTTGATACGCCTATAAATTCCTTTCTTATGCCCTAGTAGATATTTGAGCCTATTATTCATCCATTTTGGGTCATTTCTATTTGATCTAATTTCTTTATATGGGATAAACGATCTTTGAGCAGCATGTATAGTGTTCAGAAAACTGTCATATTGATAGCTCTCTTCGTTACCCCAGTCAACAGATGATAAGTGTTCTCTAAGCCCATCGTAATCTGCTAAGCGAAAATCTGGGACTGTTACTGAGTTATCGCTACTATCGTACTTCCATTCAATGCTAAATGTAATTGATTTGTGGTCGCTAGCACCCAGTTCCTCTGAAATTTCTAAATTATTAACAAGGGATTCATTGTTTGCCATAACTAAGTCAAGCAGGTTATTTCCCCTTGTAGGTTCTGTCACAAACTGCTTCAAAAAACAATCCTGAAATACTTCTAAGAAATCGTATGATTCTAAATTCCCAGTCAAGAAATTCCAATCAACATGACTAAAGTTAAAGTCTCCTAGAATTACTACATTATCGTGCCTTGTGGCCTTAACAATTTCCTCCCATAGTAGTCTCCCTTGATCCCTATCTAAGTTTGGGGGACGGTATATCACTCCTAAAATCAGTTTTTCATGCCCCTCTGAAAATTCTATCCAAACAGACTCTGTATGTGTTACTTCAGACTTAATACCCGTTTTTATGCAACAGTTCAAGCGATCTCGGACATACAATGCCACCCCACCCCCTTCCCGATACTTCTATCTACTTGGAACAATTTAAAACCCTGAATATGACATCCCACAGGCATGTCCCGACTTTTTGAATTAAACCACGTCTCAGTTAAGGCAAATACATCAATGTTACCTGCACTAGCAACTAATCTCAACTCGTCCATCTTATTCCTAGCACTACGGCAATTAGCATAATAAACATTGAAAGACTCTCCTTTCTCTTTACCCTTCCTGCTCATTTCTATTTTTCTACTAACCTATTACTGTCCTTATCACGCAAGGTCCCTGGCTTTTCAATATCTACCTCGTTCTTATTATTACTAGTTCCCCTAGAACTCGTAATATTACTACACTGGGACTTCACTATTTTCCTGCCAAAACCCATACCACTAACTACTCCTAGTTTAAAGTCCTAACTGCTCCCTCCACTGCAGTTGCCAGTGCTCCCACACCACACCTAGATAAGTGAACCCCATCCCTGGCATACATGTCATTTCTGCCATAGAAGAGGTCCCAGTTGTCAATGAATGTTACCGCATTTTCCTTACAGTATTTGTCCAGCCAGCAATTGACACCAATTGCCCTGAGGGTTCTTGCTGGAGTGTTTGTTGAGGGTTCTAGCTGACGTGTTTGTTGAGGGTTCAAGCTGACGTGTTTGTTGAGGGTTCAGGCTGACGTGTTTGTTGTGGGTTCTGGCTGACCTGTTGGGGGTTCTGGATGCCGTGTTTGTTGGGGGTTCTAGATGACGTGTTTGTTGTGGATTCTGGCTGACCTGTTGGTGGTTCTGGCTGAAGTGTTTGTTGGGAGTTCTGGTTGACCTGTGTATTGGGGGTTCTGGCTGACCTGTTTGTTGAGGGTTCTGGCTGACCTGTTTATTGGGGGTTCTGGCTGACCTGTTTATTCGGGGTTCTGACTGACCTGTTTATTGGGGGTTCTGACTGACCTGTTTATTCGGGGTTCTGACTGACCTGTTTATTGGGGGTTCTGGCTGACCTGTTTATTGGGGGTTCTGGCTGACCTGTTTATTGGGGGTTCTGGCTGACCTGTTTATTGGGGGTTCTGGCTGACCTGTTTATTGGGGGTTCTGGCTGACCTGTTTATTGGGGGTTCTGACTGACCTGTTTATTGGGGGTTCTGACTGACCTGTTTATTGGGGGTTCTGACTGACCTGTTTATTGGGGGTTCTGACTGACCTGTTTATTCGGGGTTCTGACTGACCTGTTTATTGGGGGTTCTGGCTGACCTGTTTATTGGGGGTTCTGACTGACCTGTTTATTGGGGGTTCTGACTGACGTGAAGTCAGTGACTTCAATGTTGACGTGAAACTGCTTTAATCTTGCTCTGCTGTTGACATGTCAGACACTTTTTGAGATGACTTTCATTTCTTAAGATGACTTTCACTTCCAGAGATAACCTTCATTTTCTAATATGACTTTCATCTCTCGAAATGACTTTCACTTCTAAGCATAAGCTTTCTTTTGCTCACTTCCCAGCTTAGTGCCATTGAGCTTGACTCACCAAGTTTCCCGAAACATTGCACCATTACCCTCACCATTACCCCCACCATTACCCCAGCCATTACCCCCACCATTACCCCAGCCATTACTCCCACCATTACCCCAGCCATTACCCCCACCATTACCCCCACCATTACCCCTACCATTACCCCCGCCATTACCCCCACCATTACCCCCACCATTACCCCCACCATTACCCCCACCATTACCCCCACCATTACCCCCACCATTACCCCCACCATTACCCCCACCATTACCCCCACCATTACCTCCACCATTGCCCCCACCATTACCCCACCATTACCCCCACCATTACCCCACCATTACCTCCACCATTACCCCCACCATTACCTCCACCATTACCCCCACCATTAACCCCAATATTACCCCCACCATTACCCCAGCCATTACCCCCACCATTACCTCCACCATTACCCCCACCATTACCCCCTCCATTACCCCCACCATTACCTCCACCATTACCTCCACCATTACCCCCACCATTACCTCCATCATTACCCCCACAATTACCCCCACCATTAAGTCCCCTGAGGATTGATAGGAATGGTATCTCTCAAGGTGGTCTCTCTCAGGATGGTCTCTCTCAAGATGGTCTCTCTCAAGATGGTCTCTCTCACAATGGTCTCTCTCAAGATGGTATTTCTCAAGATGGTCTCTCTCAAGATGGTCTCTATCAAGATGGTATCTCTAAAGATGGTCTCTCTCAAGATGGTCTCTCTCAAGATGGTCTCTCTCAAGATGGTCTCTCTCAAGATGGTCTCTCTCAAGATGGTCTCTCTCAAGATGGTATCTCTCAAGATGGTCTCTCTCAAGATGGTCTCTCTCAAGATGGTATCTCTCAAGATGGTCTCTCTCAAGATGGTCTCTCTCAAGATGGTCTCTCTCAAGATGGTCTCTCTCAAGATGGCCTCTCTCAAGATGGTCTCTCTCAAGATGGTCTCTCTCAAGATGGTCTCTGTCAAGATGGTCTCTCTCAAGATGGTCTCTCTCAAGATGGTCTCTCTCAAGATGGTGTCTCTCAAGATGGTCTCTCTCAAGATGGTCTCTCTCAAGATGGTCTCAAGATGGTCTCTCTCAAGATGGTCTCTCTCAAGATGGTCTCTCTCAAGATGGTCTCTCTCAAGATGGTCTCTCTCAAGATGGTCTCTCTCAAGATGGTCTCTCTCAAGATGGTATCTCTCAAGATTGTCTCTCTCAAGATGGTCTCTCTCAAGATGGTCTCTCTCAAGATGGTCTCAAGATGGTCTCTCTCAAGATGGTCTCTCTCAAGATGGTCTCTCTCAAGATGGTCTCTCTCAAGATGGTCTCTCTCTAGATGGTCTCTCTCAAGATGGTCTCAAGATGGTCTCTCTCAAGATGGTCTCTCTCAAGATGGTCTCTCTCAAGATGGTCTCTCTCAAGATGGTCTCTCTCAAGATGGTCTCTCTCAAGATGGTCTCTCTCAAGATGGTCTCTCTCAAGATAGTTTCTCTCAAGATGGTCTCTCTCAAGATGGCCTCTCTCAAGATAGTTTCTCTCAAGATGGTCTCTCTCAAGATAGTTTCTCTCAAGATGGTCTCTCTCAAGATGGTCTCTCTCAAGATGGTCTCTCTCAAGATGGTCTCTCTCAAGATAGTTTCTCTCAAGATGGTCTCTCTCAAGATGGTCTCTCTCAAGATGGTATCTCTCAAGATAGTTTCTCTCAAGATGGTCTCTCTCAAGATGGTCTCTCTCAAGATGGTCTCTCTCAAGATGGTCTCTCTCAAGATGGTCTCTCTCAAGATGGTCTCTCTCAAGATGGTCTCTCTCAAGATGGTCTCTCTCAAGATGGTCTCTCTCAAGATGGTCTCTCTCAAGATGGTCTCTCTCAAGATGGTCTCTCTCAAGATGGTCTCAAGATGGTCTCTCTCAAGATGGTCTCTCTCAAGATGGTCTCTCTCAAGATGGTCTCTCTCAAGATGGTCTCTCTCAAGATGGTCTCTCTCAAGATGGTCTCTCTCAAGATGGTCTCTCTCAAGATGGTCTCTCTCAAGATGGTCTCTCTCAAGATGGTCTCTCTCAAGATGGTCTCTCTCAAGATGGTCTCTCTCAAGAGAGTTTCTCTCAAGATGGTCTCTCTCAAGATGGTCTCTCTCAAGATGGTCTCTCTCAAGATGGTCTCTCTCAAGATAGTTTCTCTGGTCAAGATTGATGTCTCAAGATGGTCTCTCTCAAGATGGTCTCTCTCAAGATGGTCTCAAGATGGTCTCTCTCAATGGTCTCTCTCAAGATGGTCTCAATATTGTCGCTCTCTAGATCGTATGTCTCAAGATGGTCTCTCTCAAGATGGTCTCTCTCAAGATGGTCTCTCTCAAGATGGTCTCTCTCAAGATGGTCTCTCTCAAGATGGTCTCTCTCAAGATGGTCTCTCTCAAGATGGTCTCTCTCAAGATGGTCTCTCTCAAGATGGTCTCTCTCAAGATGGTCTCTCTCAAGATGGTCTCTCTCAAGATGGTCTCTCTCAAGATGGTCTCTCTCAAGATGGTCTCTCTCAAGATGGTCTCTCTCAAGATGGTCTCTCTCAAGATGGTCTCTCTCAAGATGGTCTCTCTCAAGATGGTCTCTCTCAAGATGTCTCTCTCAAGATGGTCTCTCTCAAGATGGTGTCTCTCAAGATGGTCTCTCTCAAGATGGTCTCTCTCAAGATGGTCTCTCTCAAGATGGTCTCTCTCAAGATGGTCTCTGTCAAGATGGTCTCTGTCAAGATGGTGTCTCTCAAGATGGTCTCTCTCAAGATGGTCTCTCTCAAGATGGTCTCTCTCAAGATGGTCTCTGTCAAGATGGTCTCTGTCAAGATGGTGTCTCTCAAGATGGTCTCTCTCAAGATGGTCTCTCTCAAGATGGTCTCAAGATGGTCTCTCTCAAGTTGGTCTCAAGATGGTCTCTCTCAAGATGGTCTGTCTCAAGATGGTCTCTCTCAAGATGGTCTCAAGATGGTCTCTCTCAAGATGGTCTCTCTCAAGATGGTCTCTCTCAAGATGGTCTCAAGATGGTCTCTCTCTAGATGGTCTCTCTCAAGATGGTCTCAAGATGGTCTCTCTCAAGATGGTCTCTCTCAAGATGGTCTCTCTCAAGATGGTCTCAAGATGGTCTCTCTCAAGATGGTCTCTCTCAAGATGGTCTCTCTCAAGATGGTCTCTCTCTCTCTCACGATGGTCTCTCTCAAGATGGTCTCTCTCAAGATGGTCTCTCTCAAGATGGTCTCTCTCAAGATGGTCTCTCTCAAGATGGTCTCTCTCAAGATGGTCTCTCTCAAGATGGTCTCTCTCAAGAAGGTCTCTCTCAAGATGGTCTCTCTCAAGATGGTGTCTCTCAAGATGGTCTCTCTCAAGATGGTCTCTCTCAAGATGGTCTCTCTCAAGATGGTCTCTCTCAAGATGGTCTCAAGATGGTCTCTCTCAAGATGGTCTCTCTCAAGATGGTCTCTCTCAAGATGGTCTCTCTCAAGATGGTCTCAAGATGGTCTCAAGATGGTCTCTCTCAAGATGGTCTCTCTCAAGATGGTCTCTCTCAAGATGGTCTCTCTCAAGATGGTCTCTGTCAAGATGGTCTCTGTCAAGATGGTGTCTCTCAAGATGGTCTCTCTCAAGATGGTCTCTCTCAAGATGGTCTCAAGATGGTCTCTCTCAAGATGGTCTCAAGATGGTCTCTCTCAAGATGGTCTCAAGATGGTCTCTCTCAAGATGGTCTCTCTCAAGATGGTCTCTCTCAAGATGGTCTCTCTCAAGATAGTATCTCTGGCTTCCATGTTTCTTTTGTTGTCTCTTGACAAAGACAATTTTTTGACCACTCGGTACTACTACGACTACTATTAGTACTACTACTACTTGTACTACTGAGTACTTGTACTACTGAGTACTTGTACTACTGAGTACTATGTTCATTGCTTCTCCTCAAGTGTGTGTGTGTGCGTGGATGTGTGCAGGCTTGGCCCGTGTGCGCGTGGGCGGTGCGTGGGCGGTGTGTGGGCGGGAGGTGATGAAGAGGGTGGGTGGGTGGGGGCCACCGCCCACCTGTACTAGCAGAGACCAGGCTTGGGTAAAGGACACAAGTCAGCTCTCTCTCTCTCTCTCTCTCTCTCTCTCTCTCTCTCTCTCTCTCTCTCTCTCTCTCTCTCTCTCTCTCTCTCTCTCTCTCTCTCTCTCTCTCTCATTTCTCTCAACTAAAACCTCCTGCCAAGTCACCTAAATACAGATAAATACCTGCCAGGTTCACCTAAGTATGGTGAAACAACTGCCAGGTTCACCTAAATACACGGAAAATACCTCCCAGGGTCACCTAAATACAACACCTGTCAGGGTCACCTAAAAACAACACCTGCCAGGTTCAGCCAAATACCGGGAAACACCTGCCAGATTCACCTAAACACCCAGATAAATACCTGCCAGGGGGGTCTCCTAAACAATGTTTTATTGTGTTTGTTAAGATATTGATAAGTTTCTGGTTGTTTACAATACCTGTCTCAGTGTTCTTGTTACTCTCTGCTTAACATCAGCTGGGAAGATCACCCCACTTCTCAAAATTTTTTCACTGGTGAAGAGGCCTTCATTAGTGACATGTTTGTGTTTGAGGACTGTTCTTACACTTCGATGTTGAAAACAGAGGGGAGGGGGTTAAACTCACGAAATTGTAACGTCATGATTGCAAGCAAATTACAGAACGGGTGGGATTCGAATCCGCTATTTCCGGAACACTGAAATGACTGCGATTTTCGATTACATTTGTTTTCTGTCAGAAGCTGTGGACTGGTAGCCTGGTGTGTCCCAGGCTGGTGTGTCCCAGGCTGGTGTGTCCCAGGCTGGTGTGTCCCAGGCTGGTGTGTCCCAGGCTGGTGTGTCCCAGGCTGGTGTGTCCCAGGCTGGTGTGTCCCAGGCTGGTGTGTCCCAGGCTGGTGTGTCCCAGGCTGGTGTGTCCCAGGCTGGTGTGTCCCAGGCTGGTGTGTCCCAGGCTGGTGTGTCCCAGGCTGGTGTGTCCCAGGCTGGTGTGTCCCAGGCTGGTGTGTCCCAGGCTGGCTGGTGTGTCACAGGCTGGTGTGTCCCAGGCTGGTGTGTCCCAGGCTGGTGTGTCCCAGGCTGGTGTGTCCCAGGCAGGTGTGTCCCAGGCTGGTGTGTCCCAGGCTGGTGTGTCCCAGGCTGGTGTGTCCCAGGCTGGTGTGTCCCAGGCTGGTGTGTCCCAGGCTGGTGTGTCCCAGGCTGGTGTGTCCCA
Organism: Cherax quadricarinatus; assembly: GCF_038502225.1. Lineage (NCBI taxonomy): Eukaryota > Metazoa > Arthropoda > Malacostraca > Decapoda > Parastacidae > Cherax > Cherax quadricarinatus. The sequence goes on along the minus strand of NC_091343.1, from coordinate 7,939,592 downwards.
GGCTGGTGTGTCCCAGGCTGGTGTGTCCCAGGCTGGTGTGTCCCAGGCTGGTGTGTCCCAGGCTGGTGTGTCCCAGGCTGGTGTGTCACAGGCTGGTGTGTCCCAGGCTGGTGTGTCCCAGGCTGGTGTGTCCCAGGCTGGTGTGTCCCAGGCTGGTGTGTCCCAGGCTGGTGTGTCCCAGGCTGGTGTGTCCCAGGCTGGTGTGTCACAGGCTGGTGTGTCCCAGGCTGGTGTGTCCCAGGCTGGTGTGTCCCAGGCTGGTGTGTCCCAGGCTGGTGTGTCCCAGGCTGGTGTGTCCCAGGCTGGTGTGTCCCAGGCTGGTGTGTCCCAGGCTGGTGTGTCCCAGGCTGGTGTGTCCCAGGCTGGTGTGTCCCAGGCTGGTGTGTCCCAGGCTGGTGTGTCCCATGTCCCAGGCTGGTGTGTCCCAGGCTGGTGTGTCCCAGGCTGGTGTGTCCCAGGCTGGTGTGTCCCAGGCTGGTGTGTCCCAGGCTGGTGTGTCCCAGGCTGGTGTGTCCCAGGCTGGTGTGTCCCAGGCTGGTGTGTCCCAGGCTGGTGTGTCCCAGGCTGGTGTGTCCCAGGCTGGTGTGTCCCAGGCTGGTGTGTCCCAGGCTGGTGTGTCCCAGGCTGGTGTGTCCCAGGCTGGTGTGTCCCAGGCTGGTGTGTCCCAGGCTGGTGTGTCCCAGGCTGGTGTGTCCCAGGCTGGTATGTCCCAGGCTGGTGTGTCCCAGGCTGGTGTGTCCCAGGCTGGTGTGTCACAGGCCGGTGTGTCCCAGGCCGGTGTGTCACAGGCTGGTGTGTCCCAGGCTGGTGTGTCCCAGGCTGGTGTGTCCCAGGCTGGTGTGTCCCAGGCTGGTGTGTCCCAGGCTGGTGTGTCCCAGGCTGGTGTGTCCCAGGCTGGTGTGTCCCAGGCTGGTGTGTCCCAGGCTGGTGTGTCCCAGACGGGTCTGTCCCAGGCTGGTGTGTCCCAGGCTGGTGTGTCCCAGGCTGGTGTGTCCCAGGCAGGTGTGTCCCAGGCTGGTGTGTCCCAGGCTGGTGTGTCCCAGGCTGGTGTGTCCCAGGCTGGTGTGTCTAAGGCTAGTATGTCCCAGGCTGGTGTGTCCCAGACTGGTATGTCCCAGGCTGGTGTGTCCCAGGCTGGTGTGTCCCAGGCTGGTGTGTCCCAGGCTGGTGTGTCCCAGGCTGGTGTGTCCCAGGCTGGTGTGTCCCAGGCTGGTGTGTCCCAGGCTGGTGTGTCCCAGGCTGGTGTGTCCCAGGCTGGTGTGTCCCAGGCTGGTGTGTCCCAGGCTGGTGTGTCCCAGGCTGGTGTGTCCCAGGCTGGTGTGTCCCAGGCTGGTGTGTCCCAGGCTGGTGTGTCCCAGGCTGGTGTGTCCCAGCCTGAGTCTGACCATTGTTTTGTCTGTTACTCTGGTTTTGTCTTGTGTGTCATTGCTTTCCAATTCATTTATTATAATATGGTTCCACAGTGTTGCGGAGGATGGTATGTTCCACAGTGTTGCGGAGGATGGTATGTTCCACAGTGTTGCGGAGGATGGTATGTTCCACAGTGTTGCGGAGGATGGTATGTTCCACAGTGTTGCGGAGGATGGTATGTTCCACAGTGTTGCGGAGGATGGTATGTTCCACAGTGTTGCGGAGGATGGTATGTTCCACAGTGTTGCGGAGGATGGTATGTTCCACAGTGTTGCGGAGGATGGTATGTTCCACAGTGTTGCGGAGGATGGTATGTTCCACAGTGTTGCGGAGGATGGTATGTTCCACAGTGTTGCGGAGGATGGTATGTTCCACAGTGTTGCGGAGGATGGTATGTTCCACAGTGTTGCGGAGGATGGTATGTGTTGCGGAGGATGGTATGTTCCACAGTGTTGCGGAGGATGGTATGTTCCACAGTGTTGCGGAGGATGGTATGTTCCACAGTGTTGCGGAGGATGGTATGTTCCACAGTGTTGCGGAGGATGGTATGTTCCACAGTGTTGCGGAGGATGGTATGTTCCACAGTGTTGCGGACGATGGTATGTTCCACAGTGTTGCGGAGGATGGTACGTTCCACAGTGTTGCGGAGGATGGTATGTTCCACAGTGTTGCGGAGGATGGTACGTTCCACAGTGTTGCGGAGGATGGTATGTTCCACAGTGTTGCGGAGGATGGTATGTTCCACAGTGTTGCGGAGGATGGTATGTTCCACAGTGTTGCGGAGGATGGTACGTTCCACAGTGTTGCGGAGGATGGTATGTTCCACAGTGTTGCGGAGGATGGTACGTTCCACAGTGTTGCGGAGGATGGTATGTTCCACAGTGTTGCGGAGGATGGTATGTTCCATTTTGTAATGAGTGTTTGTGGTGGCAGTGTTGAGTGTACCTTGACGTGGTGTCTGTGGAGTTGACGATGGTATAGTGAGTGTTGTATGGTATAGTGAGTGTTGTATGGTATAGTGAGTGTTGTATAGTACAGTGAGTGTTGTATGGTATAGTGAGTGTTGTATGGTACAGTGAGTGTTGTATGGTATAGTGAGTGTTGTATGGTACAGTGAGTGTTGTATGGTATAGTGAGTGTTGTATGGTACAGTGAGTGTTGTATGGTACAGTGAGTGTTGTATGGTATAGTGAGTGTTGTATGGTACAGTGAGTGTTGTATGGTACAGTGAGTGTTGTATGGTATAGTGAGTGTTGTATGGTACAGTGAGTGTTGTATGGTACAGTGAGTGTTGTATGGTACAGTGAGTGTTGTATGGTACAGTGAGTGTTGTATGGTATAGTGAGTGTTGTATGGTACAGTGAGTGTTGTATGGTACAGTGAGTGTTGTATGGTATAGTGAGTGTTGTATGGTAAAGTGAGTGTTGTATGGTACAGTGAGTGTTGTATGGTACAGTGAGTGTTGTATGGTATAGTGAGTGTTGTATGGTACAGTGAGTGTTGTATGGTACAGTGAGTGTTGTATGGTATAGTGAGTGTTGTATGGTACAGTGAGTGTTGTATGGTATAGTGAGTGTTGTATGGTATAGTGAGTGTTGTATGGTATAGTGAGTGTTGTATGGTACAGTGAGTGTTGTATGGTATAGTGAGTGTTGTATGGTACAGTGAGTGTTGTATGGTATAGTGAGTGTTGTATGGTATAGTGAGTGTTGTATGGTACAGTGAGTGTTGTATGGTATAGTGAGTGTTGTATGGTATAGTGAGTGTTGTATGGTATAGTGAGTGTTGTATGGTATAGTGAGTGTTGTATGGTATAGTGAGTGTTGTATGGTACAGTGAGTGTTGTATGGTATAGTGAGTGCTGTATGGTACAGTGAGTGTTGTATGGTATAGTGAGTGTTGTATGGTATAGTGAGTGTTGTATGGTACAGTGAGTGTTGTATGGTATAGTGAGTGTTGTATGGTATAGTGAGTGTTGTATGGTATAGTGAGTGTTGTATGGTACAGTGAGTGTTGTATGGTATAGTGAGTGTTGTATGGTATAGTGAGTGTTGTATGGTATAGTGAGTGCTGTATGGTATAGTGAGTGTTGTATGGTATAGTGAGTGTTGCATGGTACAATGAGTGTTGTATGGTATAGTGAGTGTTGTATGGTATAATGAGTGCTGTGTGGTATAGTGAGTGTTGTATGGTACAGTGAGTGTTGTATGGTACAGTGAGTGTTGTATGGTACAGTGAGTGTTGTATGGTATAGTGAGTGTTGTATGGTACAGTGAGTGTTGTATGGTACAGTGAGTGTTGCATGGTACAGTGAGTGTTGTATGGTACAGTGAGTGTTGTATGGTACAGTGAGTGTTGTATGGTACAGTGAGTGTTGTCTGGTACAGTGAGTGTTGTATGGTATAGTGAGTGTTGTATGGTACAGTGAGTGTTGTATGGTACAGTGAGTGTTGTCTGGTACAGTGAGTGTTGTATGGTATAGTGAGTGTTGTATGGTACAGTGAGTGTTGCATGGTACAGTGAGTGTTGTATGGTACAGTGAGTGTTGTATGGTACAGTGAGTGTTGTATGGTACAGTGAGTGTTGTATGGTACAGTGAGTGTTGTATGGTATAGTGAGTGTTGTATGGTACAGTGAATGTTGTATGGTACAGTGAGTGTTGTATGGTACAGAGAGTGTTGTATGGTATAGTGAGTGTTGTATGGTACAGTGAGTGTTGTATGGTACAGTGAGTGTTGCACGGTACAGTGAGTGTTGTATGGTACAGTGAGTGTTGTATGGTACACTGAGTGTTGTATGGTATAGTGAGTGTTGTATGGTACAGAGAGTGTTGCATGGTACAGTGAGTGTTGTATGGTATAGTGAGTGTTGTATGGTACAGTGAGTGTTGTATGGTACAGTGAGTGTTGTATGGTACAGTGAGTGTTGTATGGTATAGTGAGTGTTGTATGGTACAGTGAGTGTTGTATGGTACAGTGAGTGTTGTATGGTACAGTGAGTGTTGTATGGTACAGTGAGTGTTGTATGGTACAGTGAGTGTTGTATGGTATAGTGAGTGTTGTATGGTATAGTGAGTGTTGTATGGTACAGTGAGTGTTGTATGGTACAGTGAGTGTTGTATGGTATAGTGAGTGTTGTATGGTATAGTGAGTGTTGTATGGTACAGTGAGTGTTGTATGGTACAGTGAGTGTTGTATGGTACAGTGAGTGTTGTATGGTACAGTGAGTGTTGTATGGTACAGTGAGTGTTGTATGGTACAGTGAATGTTGTATGGTATAGTAAGTGTTGTATGGTATAGTGAGTGTTGTATGGTACAGTGAGTGTTGTATGGTATAGTGAGTGTTGTATGGTATAGTGAGTGTTGTATGGTACAGTGAGTGTTGTATGGTACAGTGAGTGTTGTATGGTATAGTGAGTGTTGTATGGTATAGTGAGTGTTGTATGGTACAGTGAGTGTTGTATGGTACAGTGAGTGTTGTATGGTACAGTGAGTGTTGTATGGTACAGTAAGTGTTGTATGGTACAGTGAGTGTTGTATGGTACAGTGAGTGTTGTATGGTATAGTAAGTGTTGTATGGTACAGTGAGTGTTGTATGGTACAGTGAGTGTTGTATGGTACAGTGAGTGTTGTATGGTACAGTGAGTGTTGTATGGTATAGTGAGTGTTGTATGGTACAGTGAGTGTTGTATGGTACAGTGAGTGTTGTATGGTATAGTGAGTGTTGTATGGTACAGTGAGTGTTGTATGGTACAGTGAGTGTTGTATGGTACAGTGAGTGTTGTATGGTATAGTGAGTGTTGTATGGTACAGTGAGTGTTGTATGGTACAGTGAGTGTTGTATGGTATAGTGAGTGTTGTATGGTACAGTGAGTGTTGTATGGTACAGTGAGTGTTGTATGGTACAGTGAGTGTTGTATGGTACAGTGAGTGTTGTATGGTATAGTGAGTGTTGTATGGTACAGTGAGTGTTGTATGGTACAGTGAGTGTTGTATGGTACAGTGAGTGTTGTATGGTACAGTGAGTGTTGTATGGTACAGTGAGTGTTGTATGGTACAGTGAGTGTTGTATGGTATAGTGAGTGTTGTATGGTACAGTGAGTGTTGTATGGTACAGTGAGTGTTGTATGGTATAGTGAGTGTTGTATGGTATAGTGAGTGTTGTATGGTACAGTGAGTGTTGTATGGTATAGTGAGTGTTGTATGGTACAGTGAGTGTTGTATGGTATAGTGAGTGTTGTATGGTACAGTGAGTGTTGTATGGTACAGTGAGTGTTGTATGGTACAGTGAGTGTTGTATGGTACAGTGAGTGTTGTATGGTACAGTGAGTGTTGTATGGTACAGTGAGTGTTGTATGGTACAGTGAGTGTTGTATGGTACAGTGAGTGTTGTATGGTATAGTGAGTGTTGTATGGTATAGTGAGTGTTGTATGGTACAGTGAGTGTTGTATGGTACAGTGAGTGTTGTATGGTACAGTGAGTGTTGTATGGTACAGTGAGTGTTGTATGGTACAGTGAGTGTTGTATGGTACAGTGAGTGTTGTATGGTACAGTGAGTGTTGTATGGTACAGTGAGTGTTGTATGGTACAGTGAGTGTTGTATGGTACAGTGAGTGTTGTATGGTACAGTGAGTGTTGTATGGTACAGTGAGTGTTGTATGGTACAGTGAGTGTTGTATGGTATAGTGAGTGTTGTATGGTACAGTGAGTGTTGTATGGTTCAGTGAGTGTTGTATGGTACAGTGAGTGTTGTATGGTACAGTGAGTGTTGTATGGTACAGTGAGTGTTGTATGGTACAGTGAGTGTTGTATGGTACAGTGAGTGTTGTATGGTATAGTGAGTGTTGTATGGTACAGTGAGTGTTGTATGGTATAGTGAGTGTTGTATGGTACAGTGAGTGTTGTATGGTTCAGTGAGTGTTGTATGGTACAGTGAGTGTTGTATGGTACAGTGAGTGTTGTATGGTACAGTGAGTGTTGTATGGTACAGTGAGTGTTGTATGGTATAGTGAGTGTTGTATGGTACAGTGAGTGTTGTATGGTTCAGTGAGTGTTGTATGGTACAGTGAGTGTTGTATGGTACAGTGAGTGTTGTATGGTACAGTGAGTGTTGTATGGTGTACTGCCTGGACTACCTCGCCAAGAGTTTCATTGTGATGGTGTTAAAGGTTATGGAGTGATGTGTAAGAACCTGGATAGCACGTTTGGAGTTGCATAAAAACAGGTATAAAAAAATATGTTGATTAGGCACAGTACCTGATTGGCTAGAATTTTTAGTACAAAAATATTTATTTTAGATGTAATTTAACAACCCCCAAATTTAGAAGGCGTCATAGGGAGACTTCTTGGGGCGAAATTAATACAAATTGTACACTTATGAACCATTGTTGTGTTAAGTTTACCTGGAGATACCTGGAGAGAGTTCCGGGGGTCAACGCCCCCCCCCCGGCCCGGTCTGTGACCAGGCCTCCTGAAAGACCTGAGAAATCCCATACAGCTCAGCTATGAACACAAATGTTTACAAGCCATTTTGAGAAGGAAGAGAGAAATCCACAGAAGCTGCGTTAATATTGCGCCATCTACATGTATGTCCGTTGTGTCAGAGTGAAGGTAGGTCTGCTAAACATGTCGCAAAGAAACCTTGTATACGGATCGGGATCCTCGTTTTGAAATGCTTCCTCTAATAATGAACAAAAGTGTGCTTTCCCACAGAGTGGTAAACACCGTGCATCATGGACGACACACAAGAAACTGATGACTCAGTCGATGCTGTTTCTGTGAGGACCAACACTAAGGTGAGTTACGGCCTTAGGCACAGTACTAATGGCTGCATTTTTGGGCCCCTGAAGCTTGAACTGTTAAGGGGGCTCCTTCGCAACCCTTTCTCATACAGTAGACCCAAAATTTTTAAGCAACGTGGAATAAAGTCGCTTCTGGGGCCCCTCCGGGATTAGGGGTCCTCAAGCTTCCCTAGTTTCACTGTAGAACCGTCCCTGTATAACACAGCACCAGGGAGTCACAGCCGGAACTGCTGGTTGGTTTTCACAGTTTTGGAAGATACCTGAATGGCAGGAAAGAGTATGTAAAACCCATTTTTTAAAAAACGTTTTCATGTGAGAGGAAGATCCAGGGAAGGTTCATTACCAGTAGTGATGAGAGGAGATGAAGGTGTGGCAGAGTTTCATGTCCAGAAATGCACAGCAAACACACTCATCTAATTTCTCATGTAAATGATAACAGAAATCGCCATTTTTGTTATATATGGGAGTAATAATAATAATAATAATAATAATAATAATAATAATAATAATAATAATAATAATAATAATAATAATAATAATAAAAATTGTCAGAATATCGGTCATATTAGGAGTGTTGTTGTGACAGGTTCTACTCGTGTTAGTTATCTAGGCGGGTCTAGTACAGGTGAGGAAGGTGAACAGTGCTAATAATGGCCATGCAAGTGTTCTAAATTATATCCAGTTAAGTAAACACTGGCCAGGTTCACCTAAACACTGGCCAGGTTCACCTAAACACTGGCCAGGTTCACCTAAACACCAATCAGGTTCACCTAAATACTAGTGAGGTTCACCTAAACACTAGTCAGGTTCACCTAAATACTAGTGAGGTTCACCTAAACACTGGCCAGGTTCACCTAAACACTGGCCAGGTTCACCTAAACACTGTCCAGGTTCACCTAAACACTGGCCAGGTTCACTTAAACACTGGCCAGGTTCACCTAAACACTAGCCAGGTTCACCTAAATACTAGTGAGGTTCACCTAAACACTGGCCAGGTTCACCTAAACACTGGCCAGGTTCACCTAAACAATGGCCAGGCTCACCTAAACACTGGCCAGGTTCACCTAAACACTGGCCAGGTTCACCTAAACAATGGCCAGGTTCACCTAAACACTGGCCAGGTTCACCTAAACACTGGCCAGGTTCACTTAAACAATGGCCAGGCTCACCTAAACACTGGCCAGGTTCACCTAAACACTGGCCAGGTTCACCTAAACACTGGCCAGGCTCACCTAAACAATGGCCAGGTTCACCTAAACACTGGCCAGGTTCACCTAAACACTGGCCAGGTTCACCTAAACAATGGCCAGGCTCACCTAAACACTGGCCAGGTTCACCTAAACAATGGCCAGGCTCACCTAAACACTAGTGAGGTTCACTTAAACACTATTGAAGTTCACCTAAACACTGGCCAGGTTCACCTAAACACTATTGAGGTTCACCTAAAGACTAGTGAGGTTCACCTAAGCACTAGTGAGGTTCACCTAAACACTACTGAGGTTCACCTAAACACTACTGAGGTTCACCTAAACACTACTGAGGTTCACCTAAACACTACTGAGGTTCACCTAAACACTACTGAGGTTCACCTAAACATCACCTGCGGCACATCGATTCGATATTGAAGTAGACACCTCAACACCTCTGTTGTGGGCGGGGCCAACCCACCCCACGCCCACCCCGCCCCCGCCTGACTGATCCCCACCCACCCCGCACCAGCCCAGACCACCCACGCCCATTCTCATCCCTGCCACCGCCCACGCCTACAACCAACCCACACCACTGCCCATAACCTTGGCCACACCCACACTCACCCACACCTACACCCACACTCATCCACACTCATCTACATCCACACCCACATTCACCTACACCCACACTCATCCATACTCACCTACACCCACACTCACCCACACCCACACTCACCCACACCTACACTCACGTACACCCACACTCACCCACACCCATACTCACCCACACCCGTACTCACCCACACCCATACTCACCCACACCCATACTCACCCACACTCACACTTATCCACATTCACCTACACTCACACTCACCTACACCCACACTCATCCACAATCACCTACACCCACACTCACCCACACCCACACTCATCCACATTCACCTACACCCACACTCACCTACACCCACACTCACCTACACCCACACCCATCCACACTCACCCACACCCACACTCATCCACACTCACCTAAACCCACACTCATCCACACCCACACTCACCCACACCCACACTCATCCACACCCATACTCACCCACACTCGTACTCACCCACACCCATACTCACCCACACTCATCCACACTCACCTACACCCACATTCACCCACATAATCACGGACTCACACACATTTATTACTCACACACTATCTTTCACACCCAAACACACACACTCACGCACAAACACACACATACACACACATACACGCACACACACACACACACACACACACACACACACACACACACACACACACACACACACACACACACACACACACACACACACAGTAAGGAATCGTTCAGGACTGTATACAGTGTACGTCCAGCCCATATTGGAGTATGCAACACCAGTTAAGAACCCTAAGCCAGCGATAGTGGAGCCAACAAGACTGGAGAACACGCTAGACCTTATTTTCACAAATAATGAGGACCTGGTAAGAAACATAACAATATCAAAAACAACTAATTCTGATCACAATCTAATCGAGGTCTAGACTTACATGCGCAGGAGTCCTGACCAGCAAAATACATACAGCTATGAGGGTACCTTCACCAAATTCAACTTCAACGACAAGAACATCAACTGGGACCAAGTAAATTATGTCCTAAATTAAACACATTGGGAAAATATCTTAAATAACATGGACCCTAACCAGTGCCTTGAAAAGATCAACTTTCTGGTTGCTGAAGTATGTTCAAGGTATATTACCCTACGAAAAAAGAAGAGAAGAAGTAAACTGGAGAGAGAGAGACGCTCCTTGTACAGGAGAAGGCGAAGAATCATTGAGCTCCTCAAGAATGCTAGATTATCTGAAACATGGAAGGAAGTGCTAACCAGGGAAGTGGAAAATATTGAGCTAAAGTTAAAGGACTCATACAGGATCCAGGAGAGACAAGAGGAGCTAAAAGCAATTAGTGAAATTTGAAGAACGTCGAAATATTTCTTTTCATATGCCAAAAACAAGGCAAAAATCATATCTAATATAGGGCCCCTGCTCAGACAAGACGGATCCTACACAGATAATAACAGAAAAATGAGTGAGATACTGAAATCTCAATGTGACTCCGTGTTCAGCGAGTCACTAATCAGTCTAAAGATAGACAATCCAAATAATTTTTTCATGAATGAGCCTTAAAACCCCGTCAATGTATGCCAAATTTCTGACATAGCCCTAAATCACTAGACTTTGAGAAAGCCATTGACAACCTGCCCATGCACTCAGCCCCAGACCCAGACTCGTGGAACTCTGTGTACATTAAAAACTGCAAGAAACCCCTCTCACAGGCCCTAACTAAGTATGCTGTGGAGAAGGAGTATAGACACAGTCACTAAAAGCAACAGATATAGCCCCACTCCATAAAGGTGACAGCAAAGCAGTAGCTAAGAACCAAAGACTAATAGCTTTAACGTCCCACATCATAAAAATATTTGAAAGAGTTCTAAGAAGCAGGATAGCAAACCACCCGGACTCCCAAAAATTGCACAACCCCGGGCAACATGGGTTCAGAGCAGGTCGCTCCTGCCTCTTGCAGCTACTGGACCACTATGATATGGTCTTTGATGCACTGGAAAACAAACAGAATGCAGATGTAGTATACAGAGATTTTGCAGAAGCCTTTGGCAAGTGCGATCATGGTGTAATAGCACACAAAATGCATGCTAAAGGGATAACCGGCAAAGTAGGCAGATGGATCTTCGACTTTCTAACCAATCGAACACAAAGAGTAGTGATAAACAGAGTTAAATCGGAAGCTACCATAGTGAAGTTCTCTGTTCCATAGGGCACAGAACTCGCCCCTATTCTGTTCCTCATCCTCATATGAGACATAGACAGAGAAGTAAACCACAGCACCGTATCAACCTTTGCAGACGATACTAGGATCTGCATGAGAGTGTCATCCATTGAGGACACGGCAAAGCTCCAAGAAGATATAAACCAAGTTTTCCAGTGGGCAACAGAGAACAATATGATGTTCAATGAAGGCAAATTCCAACTACTCCATTATGGAAAACTGGAGGAAATAATAACTAGGACTGAGTATACTACAAACTCTAATCACATAATAGATCGGAAAATAAATGTAAATGACCTGGGAGTGGTAATGTCTGAGGATCTCGCCTTCAAGGATCACAACAGCGCCACGATCACATCTGAGGAAACTGATAGGATGAATAATGAGAACATTCAAGACAAGAGATGCCGAGCCAGTGATGGTCCTTTATAAATCACTTGTTCTCTCTAGGCTGGAATACTGCCGTACATTAACATCCCCAATCAAGGCAGATGAAACTGCAGATCTAGAGAATGTACAGAGAACCTTTACTGCACTTATAAGTTCCATTAAACACATTAACTACTGGGAACGCCTGGAAGCACTTGACTTGTACTCACTGGAGCGCAGGCGAGAGAGATACATCATAATCTACACCTGGAAGATCATGGAGGGACTGGTCCCTAATATGCACACAGAAATCACTCCCTACAAAAGCAAAAGACTAGGCAGGCGATGCAATATACCCCTAGTGAAAAGTAAGGGCGCCACTGGTACACTAAGAGAAAAAACACAATAAGCGTCCGGGGCCCAAGACTGTTCAACAGCTTCCCACCAGCCATAAAGGGAATTACCAATAGACCCCTGGTTGTCTTCAAGAGGGGGCTGGACAGATACCTAAAGTCAGTGCCGGATCAGCCGGGCTGTGGTTCGTACGTTGGACTATGTGCCGCCAGCAGTAACAGCTTCGTTGATCAGGCTCTGATCCACCAGATGGCTTGGTCATCGACCGGGCCGCGGGGGCGTTGATTCCCGGAATACCCTCCAGGTAGACACAACCTGGCCAGCACGTTAAGAAATTATATAAAGTGCAAAAATTTGCAACAAGACTAGTCCTGGAGTTAAAGGGCATGTCCAACGAGAATAGGTTAAGAGAACTCTATCTGACGACACTGGAGAACAGAAGGGACGGGGGAGACACATGATAACGACGTATAAACTACTGAAAGGAATCGACAAAGTGGACAGAGGCAGGATGTTCTGGAGATGGCACACAGTAACAAGGGATCACAATTGGAAGTTGAAGACTCAGATGAGTCACAGGGATGTTAGGAAGTATTTCTTCACTTCTACCACCACTACCACCAGTGCTACTACCAGCACCACCACCAGTGCTGCTACCACCACTACCCCCACCACCACTACTAACACCACCTCGACCACTATTAAAACCACCACCACCACCACCACCACTACTACTACTACTACTACTACTACTACTACTACTACTACCACCACCACCACAACTACTACCACCACTACCACCATCACCACTACTACTACCACCACCACCAACTACTACCACCACTATCACCACTACTACTACCACCACCACCACTACCGCCACTAACACCACCACTACCACCACCAGTATCATTACCATCACCACCACCACCACCACCACTACTGCTACTACTACTACTACTACTACCACCACCACCACCACCACCACCACCAATTACTACTACTACCACCACCACCAACTACTATTACCACCACCACTATCACCACTATTACTACCATCACCACCACTATCACCACTACTACTACCACCACCACTACTACGACCACCACTACCACCACCACCACCACTACCACCACTACCACCACCACCACTACCACCACCACCACTACCACCATCACCACTACCACCACCACCACCACCACCACCACCATCACTACCGTGGTACCACCACCAGTTTCCCTACCATCACTACCACCACCACTACCACCACCACCACCACCATCACTACCGTGGTACCACCACCAGTTTCCCTACCATCACTACCACCACCACTACCACCACCACCACTACCACCACCACTACCACCACCACCACTACCACCACCATTACCACCATCACCACTAATACTACTACTACTACTACTACTACTACTTCTACTACCACCACAAACTACTACTACTACCACCACTACCACCACTATCACCACTACTACTACCACCACCACTACTACCACCACTACTACCACCACCACTACCACCACCACCACTACCACCACTACTACCACCACTACTATCACTACCACCACCACTACTACCACCACCACTACCACCACCACTAATACCACCACCACTACTACCACTACCACCACCACCAATACTACTACCACCACCACTACCACCACCACCACCACTACCACCACCACTACCACCACATCTACTACCACCACCATTACAACTACCACTATCACTACCACTATCATCACCACGACTACCACCACAACCACCACTACCGCCACCCTCCCTTTTTCCCCTCCCCACTCCCTTTTCCTTGCTCCCCCTCCCCACTCCCACTTCCCCACTCACCCCTCCTCTCTCCCTCTCCACTCCTCCTTTCTCACTTCCCTTCCCCACTCCCCCTAACCTTCCTCACTCCCCCACTCATTCCCCACTCACCCCTCCCCACTCTCCCACCCACTCTGGGTTCAACGCCCCTCCCCTCTTTTTTTTCGCTCACGCTTTCCTACAACCCTCCCCTCTCTTATTCCCCTCCCCTCTATTATCCCATCTCCACTTCTCTCTTTCTCTTGTCACCTCTCTTATTACCCTCCCCTCTATTATTCCCCGCCCCTCTATTATTCCCCTCCCCTCTATTATTCCCCTCCCTCTATTATTCCCCTCCCTCTATTATTCCCCTCCCCTCTATTATTACCCTCCCCTTTATTATTCCCCTCCCCTCTATTATTCCCCTCCCTCTATTATTTCCCTCCCCTCTATTATTCCCCTCCTCTCTTTTATTCCCTTCCCCTCTATTATTCCCCTCGCATCTATTATTCCCCTCCCCTCTATTATTCCCCTCCCCTCTATTATTCCCCTCCCCTCTATTATTCCCCTCCCCTTTATTATTCCCCTCTAATCTAGTATTCCCTTCCCCTCTATTATTCCCCTCCCCTCTATTATTCCCTCCCCTCTATTATTCCCTCCCCTCTATTATCCCCCTCCCCTCTATTATTCCCCTCCCCTCTCTTATTCCCATCCCCTCTTATTATTCCCCTCCCATTATGTTATCCTCTCCTCCTTTATTATTCCCCTCCCCTTCCATTATCCCCCTTTCTTCTATTATCCCCCTCTCCTCTATTATTTTCATCTCTTTCTATCATTCCCCTTCCCCTCTATTACCCCCTCTTCCTCTATTATTTGCCCTCCTCTCTGTTGTTCCCCTTCCCCTCAATTTTTCCCGTCCACTGTTATTCCCCTCCTTTCTATTGCTCCCCTCCCTGTCTATTCTTCACCCTCCCTTCTATTGTTCCCATTCCCCTCTATTGTTCTCCTCTCCCTCTATTGTTCTCCTCCCCTTCTTTTGTTCCCCTCCCCCTCTATTGTTCTCCTCCCCCTCTATTGTTCCCATTCCCCTCTATTGTTCTCCTCCCCACTATTGTTCTCCTCCCCTTCTTTTGTTCCCCTCCCCCTCTATTGTTCCCCTCCCCCTCTATTGTTCCCCTCCTCCTCTGTTGTTCCCCTACCCCTCTATTGTTCCCCTTCCCCCTATTGTTCCCCTTCCCCTCTATTGTTCCTCTCAACTCTATTTTTCCCCTCTCCCTCTATTTTTCCCATCCCCTCTGTTGTTCCCCTCTTCCTCTTTTTTCCCATCCCCTCTGTTCTTCCCCTTCCCCTCTATTGTTTCCCTCCCCTCTATTGTTCCCCTCCCCTTCTATTGTTCCCCTCCCCCTCTATTGTTTTCCTACCCTCTATTGTTCCCCTCCCCCTCTGTTGTTCCCCTACCCCTCTAATGTTCCCCTTCCCCCTATTGTTCCCCTTCCCCTCTATTGTTCCTCTAAACTCTATTGTTCCCCTCTCCCTTTATTGTTCCCCTCCTCTCTATTGTTCCCCTCCCCTCTATTGTTCCCCTCCCCTCTATTGTTCCCCTCCCCTCTACTGTTCACCTCTCCCTATATTGTTCCCCTCCCCTCTATTCTTCCCCTCTCCCTCTATTTTTCCCATACCCTCTATAGTTCCCCTCTCCCTCTATTTTTCCCATTCCCTCTGTTGTTCCCCTCTCCCTCTGTTTTTCCCATCCCCTCTGTTGTTCCCCTCTCCCTCTATTTTTGGCCTCCTTTCTATTGTTCCCCTCCCCTCTATAGTTCCCCTCCTCTCTATTGTCCACCTCACTTCTATTGTTCCCCTCCCCTCTATTGTTCCTCTCTCCCTCTACTGGTCCCCTCCCCTCTATTGTCTCCTCCCCTCTATTGTTCCCCTCCCCTCTATTGTTCCCCTCCCCTCTATTTCTCCCTCCCCTCTTGTTCCCCTCCGCTCTATTGTTCCCCTCTCCTCTATTGTTCCCCTCCCCTCTATTGTTCCCCTCCCCTCTATTGTTCCCCTCCTCTCTATTGTTCCCCTCCCCTTTATTGTTCCTCTCCCCGTCTATTGTTCCCCTCCCCTATATTGTTCCCCTCCCCTATATTGTTCCCCTCCCCTCTATTGTTCCCCTCCCCTCTATTGCTCCCCTCCCCGTCTATTGTTCCCCTCCCCTCCATTGTTCCCCCCTCCCCTCTATTGTTCCCCTCCCTTCTATTGTTCCCCTCCCCTCTATTGTTTCCCTCCCCTCTATTGTTCCCATCCCTTCTATTGTTCCCCTCCCCGTCTATTGTTCCCCTCTTCTCTCTTGTTCCCCTCCCCGTCTATTGTTCCCCTCCCCTCTATTGTTCCCCTCAACTCTATTTTCCCCTCCACTCTATTGTTCCCCTCCTTTCTATTGTTCCCCTCCCCGTCTATTGTTCCCCTCCCCTCTATTGTTTCCCTCCCCTCTATTGTTCCCCTCCCCGTCTATTGTTCCCCTCCCCTCTATTGTTCCCCTCCCATCTATTGTTCCCCTCCCTCTATTGTTCCCCTCTCCTCTATTGTTCCCTTCCCCTCTATTGTTCCCCTCCCTTCTATTGTTCCCCTCCCCTCTATTGTTCCCCTCCCCGTCTATTGTTCCCCTCCCCTCTATTGTTCCCCTCCCCGTCTATTGTCCCCCTCCCCGTCTATTGTTCTCCTCCTCGTCTATTGTTCCCCTCCTCTCTATTGTTCCCCTCCCCGTCTATTGTTCCCCTCCCCTCTATTGTTCTCCTCCCCGTCTACTGTTCCCCTCCCCGTCGATTGTCCCGTCCCCACTATTGTTCCTCTCCCCTCCATTGTTCCCCTCCCCTCTATTGTTCCCCTCCCCTCTATTGTTCCCTTCTCCTCTATTGTTCCCCTCCCCTCTATTGTTCCCCTCGCCTCTGCTCTTCCCCTCCCCGTCTATTGTTCCCCTCCTCGTCTATTGTTCCCCTCCTCTCTATTGTTCCCCTCCCTTCTATTGTTGCCCTCCCCGTCTATTGTTCCCCCCCTCTATTGTTCTCCTCCCCGTCTATTGTTCCCCTCCCCGTCTATTGTTCCCCTCCCCGTCTATTGTTCCCTTCCCCACTATTGTTCCTCTACCCTCCCCTCTATTGTTCCCCTCCCCTCTATTGTTCCCCTCTCCTCTATTGTTCCCCTCCCCGTCTATTGTTCCCCTCTTCTCTATTGTTCCCCTCCCCGTCTATTGTTCCCCACCCCACTATTGTTCCCCTCCCCTCTATTTTCCCCTCCCCTCCATTGTTCCCCTCCTTTCTATTGTTCCCCTCCCCGTCTATTGTTCCCCTCCCCTCTATTGTTCCCCTCCCCTCTATTGTTCCCCTCCCATCTATTGTTCCCCTCCCTCTATTGTTCCCCTCTCCTCTATTGTTCCCTTCCCCTCTATTGTTCCCCTCCCTTCTATTGTTCCCCTCCCCTCTATTGTTCCCCTCCCCGTCTATTGTTCCCCTCCCCTCTATTCTTCCCCTCCCCGTCTACTGTCCCCCTCCCCGTCTATTGTTCTCCTCCTCGTCTATTGCTCCCCTCCTCTCTATTGTTCCCCTCCCCGTCTATTGTTCCCCTCCCCTCTATTGTTCTCCTCCCCGTCTATTGTTCCCCTCCCCGTCTATTGTCCCTTCCCCACTATTGTTCCTCTCCCCTCCATTGTTCCCCTCCCCTCTATTGTTCCCCTCCCCTCTATTGTTCCCTTGTTCCCTTCTCCTCTATTGTTCCCCTCCCCTCTATTGTTCCCCTCGCCTCTACTGTTCCCCTCCCCGTCTATTGTTCCCCTCCTCGCCTATTGTTCCCCTCCTCTCTATTGTTCCCCTCCCTTCTATTGTTGCCCTCCCCGTCTATTGTTCCCCCCCTCTATTGTTCTCCTCCCCGTCTATTGTTCCCCTCCCCGTCTATTGTTCCCCTCCCCGTCTATTGTTCCCTTCCCCACTATTGTTCCTCTACCCTCCCCTCTATTGTTCCCCTCCCCTCTATTGTTCCCCTCTCCTCTATTGTTCCCCTCCCCTGTCTATTGTTCCCTTCCCCACTATTGTTCCTCTCCCCTCCATTGTTCCCCTCCCCTCCCCTCTATTGTTCCCCTCCCCTCTATTGTTCCCCACGCCTCTATTGTTCCCCTCCCCTCTATTGTTCCCTTCTCTGTCTATTGTTCCCCTCTATTGTTCCCTTCTCTGTCTATTGTTCCCCTCCCCGTCTATTGTTCCCCTCCCCTCTATTGTTCCCCTCCCCTCTATTGTTCTTCTCCCCGTCTATTGTTCCCCTCCCCGTCTATTGTTCCCCTCCCCGTCTATTGTTCCCTTCCCCACTATTGTTCCTCTCCCCTCCATTGTTCCCCTCCCCTCCCCTCTATTGTTCCCCTCCCCTCTATTGTTCCCCTCGCCTCTATTGTTCCCCTCCCCTCTATTGTTCCCTTCTCTGTCTATTGTTCCCCTCTCCGTCTATTGTTCCCCTCCCCTCTATTGTTCCTTTCTCTGTCTACTGTTCCCCTCCCCTCTATTGTTCCCCTCCCCTCTATTGTTCCCCTCCCCGTCTATTGTTCCCCTCTTCTTCTGCTTCCTTTTCCTGTCCAACCTTTCCCTAGACTCTCTCCTGCTTCTTTCATTTCCTTCCTCCTGCCCTCCCTCCCTTCTTTCCTGCCTTCCTCTTCCCTCCCTCCGTTCCTTTCTCCCTCTTTCCTTCGTCTTTCCCTCCCTCCTTCCTTCCTTCCTCCCTCTTTCCTCCCTCTATCCTCCTCTCCCCTCTCTCCTCCCTCCTACCTCCTCCCTCCCTGGAGGCAGAACCCGGTCAATGGAGTCGTGACGTCAGCATTTGCGTCATGATTACGTCACAGCTGAGTCACGCCTGCGTCACACTTGCGTCACTTCTCGATCACCATATCACTCTGCGTCCTTCTTAATGAGGTCAAATTTAATAAGGTCACACTTAAGGCCGCACTTAAGCAGGACAATTAGGTCACACTTAATCATTAATCGCTAGGTCATTGTTCAATTTATGGTGGGACGTTAAACCCGGAATGGAGGGGATGATGCAACACCTGGGGGTCGACTGGGAGATAATCAGGTTTGATCCGAGGAAATAGATAGTTACTGTTGAACAAAACACTTCAAC
Organism: Cherax quadricarinatus; assembly: GCF_038502225.1. Taxonomy (NCBI): domain Eukaryota; kingdom Metazoa; phylum Arthropoda; class Malacostraca; order Decapoda; family Parastacidae; genus Cherax; species Cherax quadricarinatus. The sequence goes on along the minus strand of NC_091343.1, from coordinate 7,920,650 downwards.
GCTGAGGTTACAATCCTCAGGTGACAGTGTTCATCAAGCTTACTGTTCACTGTTACTGCCTGTAGCCCGTCTGTTCACTGTTACTGCCTGTAGCCCGTCTGTTCACTGTTACTGCCTGTAGCCCGTCTGTTCATTGTTACTGCCTGTAGCCCGTCTGTTCACTGTTACTGCCTGTAGCCCGTCTGTTCACTGTTACTGCCTGTAGCCCGTCTGTTCACTGTTACTGCCTGTAGCCCGTCTGTTCACTGTTACTGCCTGTAGCCCGTCTGTTCACTGTTACTGCCTGTAGCCCGTCTGTTCATTGTTACTGCCTGCAGCCCGTCTGTTCACTGTTACTGCCTGTAGCCCGTCTGTTCACTGTTACTGCCTGTAGCCCGTCTGTTCATTGTTACTGCCTGTAGCCCGTCTGTTCATTGTTACTGCCTGTAGCCCGTCTGTTCACTGTTACTGCCTGTAGCCCGTCTGTTCATTGTTACTGCCTGTAGCCCGTCTGTTCACTGTTACTGCCTGTAGCCCGTCTGTTCACTGTTACTGCCTGTAGCCCGTCTGTTCACTGTTACTGCCTGTAGCCCGTCTGTTCACTGTTACTGCCTGCAGCCCGTCTGTTCATTGTTACTGCCTGTAGCCCGTCTGTTCATTGTTACTGCCTGTAGCCCGTCTGTTCACTGTTACTGCCTGTAGCCCGTCTGTTCACTGTTACTGCCTGTAGCCCGTCTGTTCACTGTTACTGCCTGTAGCCCGTCTGTTCACTGTTACTGCCTGTAGCCCGTCTGTTCACTGTTACTGCCTGTAGTCCGTCTGTTCACTGTTACTGCCTGTAGCCCGTCTGTTCACTGTTACTGCAGGTATCCCGTCTATTCATGTCTTCTCTGTTACTGGGTGCAATCTTTCTCCTGTTATCGTAACCGGTTACACTAAGATTAACGATAAACGAGAAGCCACGACTGTGTCTTCCAGTCGCTCTGTAATCATGGCTCCTGTAACCTGAAGGAACTTGTACACTGTTAAATATATTAAGCAAATTTCCTAGATTAGCTTGCAACAGATAAGTGTACTATAGATGTAACTCCAGACGTACTCCTGCAAGCCCTTTTGGGGCCTAGTTCCTAGGCCTCTTGTGTATCCACATGCTCTTGCGATACCGTCCACAAGATGGATATGGCGTACACAACAAACTAGCCGCTTAGGCGGCAAAATCTAATCTTCCTAGATTAGATTTTGTACTTTAACGAGGAAACGTTTCGCCAGGAATGGGTTGTTTATTGTTTCAGAACTGAAGGACTCATTTCTACTTCATAATTGTCACTGTTTTACACAGACCGTCCATCATCACAAATCTTTCTGGTTACACTTTGTCTCACAGACATACCTTGAGTTTACGACAAGGTACGTAAAGGGCCGCGGGGGCGTTGACCCCAGGTACGCCTTCCAGGTATACACTCTCCAGGTATACTCTTTACCTGCAGAATAGTAATAAGTTTCAGTAACCTACTTGTTCATTTTACTAAAAACCAAAACGTGAAAACCATCACTAGAAGCAAAAGGGCCTTATCAGATTTTGGTTCGGCCAATAACTCTGACATCAGAATCACCACCGCTGCGGCCAGTAACACTGACATCAGAATCACCACCGCTGCGGCCAGTAACACTGACATCAGAATCACCACCGCTGCGGCCAGTAACACTGACATCAGAATCACCACCGCTGCGGCCAGTAACACTGACATCAGAATCACCACCACTGCGGCCAGTAACACTGACATCAGAATCACCACCGCTGCGGCCAGTAACACTGACATCAGAATCACCACCGCTGATTAGAGATGTAGTCTTCTTTACTAGTGACGAGTACCGTGAAAAAATGCTTCTACTTCTTGATGACCAAACCTCAATGAGAGTATAAGAGCGCACACTTTGGTTGAGGCTACCACCTTCTTTTTCAGAGGTCAGGAAGATCCTCACCCGCACCACACAGGGAGGTATACTCTGCTACTTTCTGTTTCTGAAGCCAGAACCACACATAGAATTCCTAAGACTCATAAACCCAGTATTCCCCTTCGACCAATCACGTCTGGTATCAGCAGTGCACTCCAGTGATTGGCGGGAGTCTTACCCAAACATCTATCCAAACAGGTACCTTGAGCGAGACATCTCCGCCACTCCCGTGACCTCCTTTCCACACTCAACTTGGTAAATATAGAAAAAAAATAGGCATCCCCAGCCTTCAAGTCACCTCTTTACTCTGGTTGTCATTGATCAGATTATAAACTTTCTAAGCAGCTCCATTCCTGATGGCCTGCCTCTTCATCTTCCTCGTTAAGACTTATGCACCTCACGAGGTTCAACCTTTTCTCAAGGTTGATAGACTGAAGACATCGACTCCAGGCAGAGGGACTCATTACCTCAAATTCCTCCTCATTTTCCACCGTTATTCTCTGCACTGGACTGAACAAGCCACTGACTTACGAAACGTTTCCTTAATAAACATTCCCAAATGTTGCACAAGGTTAGGTAAGGTTTGTCAGGAAACAGGACAAGTGTTTTCTGACGTGGGTTCTTAGTCAGATGATGACCCCGTCTCAGTCTTCAACCTTTTCCTCCTTCGGCGATGATTGGTGCAGAGGGATACATGACACGGCAATGTGTTCGCTGCCCAGCCTCACCTTGGCAAACATTTACCTCGAGCAGCTGGAGAAAGATCACTTCACAAACATCATCCCACACAGCATCACATGGCTGAGATGTGTCGATTATGTCTTGCTTGTTGTTGAGGGACGCTTTAACACTCAGTCCAGGGTCTCATTCACCTCAGTAGAACCCACTACACTTTACTTAGCAGGAAGAAAAGGATGATTCGTTAACCATCCTTGCCGTTCTCGTCATCATGAAAGGAGCACTGTCTAACACAGGATCCTTGACATCCTCCTCATCTAACACAGGATTCTTGACACCCTCCTCATCTAACACAGGATTCTTGACATCCTCCTCGTCTAACACAGGATTCTTGACATCCTCCTCATCTAATACAGGATCCTTGACATCCTCCTCATCTAATACAGGATCCTTGACATCCTCCTCATCTAACACAGGATTCTTGACACCCTCCTCATCTAACACAGGATTCTTGACATCCTCCTCGTCTAACACAGGATTCTTGACATCCTCCTCATCTAATACAGGATCCTTGACATCCTCCTCATCTAACACAGGATTCTTGACATCCTCCTCATCTAACACAGGATCCTTGACATCCTCCTCATCTAACACAGGATCCTTGACATCCTCCTCATCTAACACAGGATTCTTGACACCCTTCTCATCTAACACAGGATTCTTGACATCCTCCTCGTCTAACACAGGATTCTTGACATCCTCCTCATCTAACACAGGATCCTTGACATCCTCCTCATCTAATACAGGATCCTTGACATCCTCCTCATCTAACACAGGATTCTTGACACCCTCCTCATCTAACACAGGATTCTTGACATCCTCCTCGTCTAACACAGGATTCTTGACATGCTCCTCATCTAACACAGGATCCTTGACATGCTCCTCATCTAACACAGGATTCTTGACATCCTCATCTAACACAGGATCCTTTATATTACGAACACAGGTTATAAATGGCCTGTGAGACCTGGTCGTAATGGGAATTGGAGCAAACAAACTCAGCAGTAGACATTGTATATTTTACCTTCACCCACTATATACAGGTATGTACAATATGTACAGACAGAATAAGTGTACACCACAGTGACAAATGGCGAAGCAGAAGCCAGTGATAGTGCACCGTGCTCACCCACCGGGTAAGCAAGTCTATCAATGTTTACCGCAAGTGAACCACGTTGTTTCAGCTTTGGCTGGCTTGCCTGTGATTGGTCAATAAACCAAGGTACTGATTTAATGACGGGTACCCTAGTGATCGTTAAACCCTTAGCACCTGGTTCGATGGTTGGGAGGCAGCCTATATGGGAGTGTGACATACGCCGAATAAATTGTAGCATACTCTTTGCATGCCACACTTTACATCCTCTTAGTCTAACACAGGATCCTTGACATTCTCCTCATCTAACACAGGATCCTTGACATTCTCCTCATCTAACACAGGATCCTTCACATTCTCATCTAACACAGGATCTTTAACATCCTCATCTAACACAGGATCCTTGATATCCTCCTCATCTAACACAGGATTCTTGACATTCTCATCTAACACAGAATCCTTGACATCCTCATCTAACACAGGATCTTTAACATCCTCATCTAACACAGGATCCTTGATATCCTCCTCATCTGACACAGGATCCTTAACATCCTCATCTAACACAGGATCCTTGACATTCTCATCTAACGCAGGATCTTTAACATCCTCATCTAACACAGGATCCTTGACATCCTCCTCATCTAACACAGAATCCTTGTCATTATTATCTAACACAGAATCCTTGACATCCTCCTAATCTGACACAGGATCCTTAACATCCTCATCTAAAACAGGATCCTTGACGTCCTCATCTAACACAGGATCTTTAACATCCTCATCTAACACAGGATCCTTGACATTCTCCTCATCTAACACAGGATCCTTAACATCCTCATCTAACACGGGATCCTTGACATCCGCCTCATCTTTCACGGGATTCTTGACATCCTCATATATCACGGGATTCTTGACATCCTCCTCATCTATCACGGGATCCTTGACATCCTCCTTATGTAACACGGGATCCTTGACATCCTTCTCATGTAATACGGGATCCTTGACATTCTCCTTATGTAACACGGAATCCTTGACATCCTCCTCATGTAACACGGGATCCTTGACATCCTCCTCATCTATCACGGGACCCTTGACATCCTTCTCATCTATCACGGGATCCTTGACATCCTCCTTATGTAACACGGGATCCTTGACATCCTCCTCATGTAACACGGAATCCTTGACATCCTCCTCATCAGAGTTTACTGAAACTCCACCAACAAGGTGACTTAATGCACTAATTTTCCCACCACGACACCACGACAAAACAGCGAACCATCACAGTGTTTTTACCTGCGCGTCCTCAGGGTAAGTAATGAATTTCTCGATGAGGAACAGGAATACCAATTTGAGGACGCTTTCACAGCCCTTTACTTCCCACCACACATCGTCCACTCCTGCAGGAGGAAAGGCTCCCTTATCCACAACACTCCCAGGGGAAACAACTAACAGTAATCGCCGTCTTGTCCTCCCACAGGGTAACTTGCCTCCAGTATCACCTCCATCTTCCGTCAACGAAGATACTGGTGTCGTAACCAGCACAACCCTCAAAGAAATCTGCAATCGTTGCACTCCCAAGAGTACCACTGCTGCAGAGGTTAACAACATTGTGTGTGAGGGGATGTGGTAAGGTTTACAACAGGGAGACACGGAGTGACCTTCAGACTCGCATGCATTAAGACACGTATGCTCACAGGATGGACCATATCAACAATGTTATCTTTAATATACTTGTATCAGGACAAAATCAGAAGCACCAAACGCAGGCTTCTGCAAGCAGCTAGTGTGTAGCAAGAGAACTTTGCTACATACTAGTTAAGTTCCCTTGCTAGTATGAAGCAAGTTCCCTTGCTAAACTAGCAATTCCCTTGCTCTATGTAATACAAATGCATCCTATTGATCTGATCGCTACGTGATACTGACAGGCATATTGTCTGACCTGTGTCTCTTCCCATGACCTCTCTCTCCAGCCTGACACCTCAGGGCGCGCGCTCAACCTATAAAGCCTTATATCAGACAGTTTTAGTAAACAAGACATATCAGTCAAGCATGAAACGTTGCAGAGGTTTCCCACAGCAGTTTCTCTCTCTCGCTACATGTCGGCTTACATCATTCTGTATCCAAGGGAACCTTAAAATATCTCTAAGATACTGGTGGCCTGGTGGCTAAAGCTCCCGCTTCACACACGGAGGGCCCGGGTTCGATTCCCGGCGGGTGGAAACATTTCGACGCGTTTCCTTACACCTGTTGTCCTGTTCACCTAGCAGCAAATAGGTACCTGGGTGTTAGTCGACTGGTGTGGGTCGCATCCTGGGGGACAATTGAGGACCCCAATGGAAATAAGACAGACAGTCCTCGAGTTAAAAATCAGAACGAAATCTTATCTTATCTAACTAGTTTCTTTATTCCAAGATTCTTGACACAACAAAACAATATTTAAAGGATGAAATATTTTAGCGACAGTAACTGCAAACTTTTTAAAATTAAGTCAATACAAACATCTGTTGATTTTAAGATGTGGGTGTCAGTGTACTGTTGTTGTCAGCAGTGTCAGTGTACTGTTGTTGTCAGCAGTGTCAGTGTACTGTTGTTGTCAGCAGTGTCAGTGTACTGTTGTTGTCAGCAGTGTCAGTGTACTGTTGTTGTCAGCAGTGTCAGTGTACTGTTGTTGTCAGCAGTGTCAGTGTACTGTTGTTGTCAGCAGTGTCAGTGTACTGTTGCTGTCAGCAGTGTAATGTTGTTGTCACCAGTGTCAGTGTACTGTTGTTGTCAGCAGTGTCAGTGTACTGTTGTTGTCAGCAGTGTCAGTGTACTGTTGTTGTCAGCAGTGTCAGTGTACTGTTGTTGTCAGCAGTGTCAGTGTACTGTTGTTGTCAGCAGTGTCAGTGTACTGTTGTTGTCAGCAGTGTCAGTGTACTGTTGTTGTCAGCAGTGTCAGTGTACTGTTGTACTGTCAGCAGTGTCAGTGTACTGTTGTTGTCAGCAGTGTCAGTGTACTGTTGTTGTCAGCAGTGTCAGTGTACTGTTGTTGTCAGTAGTGTCAGTGTACTGTTGTTGTCAGTGTCAGTGTCAGTGTACTGTTGTTGTCAGCAGTGTCAGTTGTACTGTTGTTGTCAGCAGTGTCAGTGTACTGTTGTTGTCAGCAGTGTCAGTGTACTGTTGTTGTCAGCAGTGTCAGTGTACTGTTGTTGTCAGCAGTGTCAGTGTACTGTTGTTGTCAGCAGTGTCAGTGTACTGTTGTTGTCAGCAGTGTCAGTGTAGTGTACTGTTGTTGTCAGCAGTGTCAGTGTACTGTTGTTGTCAGCAGTGTCAGTGTACTGTTGTTGTCAGCAGTGTCAGTGTACTGTTGTTGTCAGCAGTGTCAGTGTACTGTTGTTGTCAGCAGTGTCAGTGTACTGTTGTTGTCAGCAGTGTCAGTGTACTGTTGTTGTCAGCAGTGTCAGTGTACTGTTGTTGTCAGCAGTGTCAGTGTACTGTTGTTGTCAGCAGTGTCAGTGTACTGTTGTTGTCAGCAGTGTCAGTGTACTGTTGTTGTCAGCAGTGTCAGTGTACTGTTGTTGTCAGCAGTGTCAGTGTACTGTTGTTGTCAGCAGTGTCAGTGTACTGTTGTTGTCAGCAGTGTCAGTGTACTGTTGTTGTCAGCAGTGTCAGTGTACTGTTGTTGTCAGCAGTGTCAGTGTACTGTTGTTGTCAGCAGTGTCAGTGTACTGTTGTGGACAGCAGAGTCTGTTGTTGTCAGCAGTGTCAGTGTACTGTTGTTGTCAGTAGTGTCAGTGTACTGTTGTTGTCAGCAGTGTCAGTGTACTGTTGTTGTCAGTAGTGTCAGTGTAGTGTGTACTGTTGCTGTCAGCAGTGTCAGTGTACTGTTGTTGTCAGCAGTGTCAGTGTACTGTTGTTGTCAGCAGTGTCAGTGTACTGTTGTTGTCAGCAGTGTCAGTGTACTGTTGTTGTCAGCAGTGTCAGTGTACTGTTGTTGTCAGCAGTGTCAGTGTACTGTTGTTGTCAGCAGTGTCAGTGTACTGTTGTTGTCAGCAGTGTCAGTGTACTGTTGTTGTCAGCAGTGTCAGTGTACTGTTGTTGTCAGCAGTGTCAGTGTACTGTTGTTGTCAGCAGTGTCAGTGTACTGTTGTTGTCAGCAGTGTCAGTGTACTGTTGTTGTCAGCAGTGTCAGTGTACTGTTGTTGTCAGCAGTGTCAGTGTACTGTTGTTGTCAGCAGTGTCAGTGTACTGTTGTTGTCAGCAGTGTCAGTGTACTGTTGTTGTCAGCAGTGTCAGTGTACTGTTGTTGTCAGCAGTGTCAGTGTACTGTTGTTGTCAGCAGTGTCAGTGTACTGTTGTTGTCAGCAGTGTCAGTGTACTGTTGTTGTCAGCAGTGTCAGTGTACTGTTGTTGTCAGCAGTGTCAGTGTACTGTTGTTGTCAGTAGTGTCAGTGTACTGTTGTTGTCAGCAGTGTCAGTGTACTGTTGTTGTCAGCAGTGTCAGTGTACTGTTGTTGTCAGCAGTGTCAGTGTACTGTTGTTGTCAGTAGTGTCAGTGTACTGTTGTTGTCAGCAGTGTCAGTGTACTGTTGTTGTCAGTAGTGTCAGTGTACTGTTGTTGTCAGCAGTGTCAGTGTACTGTTGTTGTCAGCAGTGTCAGTGTACTGTTGTTGTCAGCAGTGTCAGTGTACTGTTGTTGTCAGCAGTGTCAGTGTACTGTTGTTGTCAGCAGTGTACTGTTGTTGTCAGCAGTGTCAGTGTACTGTTGTTGTCAGTAGTGTCAGTGTACTGTTGTTGTCAGCAGTGTCAGTGTACTGTTGTTGTCAGCAGTGTCAGTGTACTGTTGTTGTCAGCAGTGTCAGTGTACTGTTGTTGTCAGCAGTGTCAGTGTACTGTTGTTGTCAGCAGTGTCAGTGTACTGTTGTTGTCAGCAGTGTCAGTGTACTGTTGTTGTCAGCAGTGTCAGTGTACTGTTGTTGTCAGCAGTGTCAGTGTACTGTTGTTGTCAGCAGTGTCAGTGTACTGTTGTTGTCAGCAGTGTGTACTGTTGTTGTCAGTAGTGTCAGTGTACTGTTGTTGTCAGTGTAGTGTAGTGTACTGTTGTTGTCAGCAGTGTCAGTGTACTGTTGTTGTCAGTAGTGTCAGTGTACTGTTGTTGTCAGTAGTGTCAGTGTACTGTTGTTGTCAGTAGTGTCAGTGTACTGTTGTTGTCAGCAGTGTCAGTGTACTGTTGTTGTCAGCAGTGTCAGTGTACTGTTGTTGTCAGCAGTGTCAGTGTACTGTTGTTGTCAGCAGTGTCAGTGTACTGTTGTTGTCAGCAGTGTCAGTGTACTGTTGTTGTCAGCAGTGTCAGTGTACTGTTGTTGTCAGCAGTGTACTGTTGTTGTCAGTGTGTCACTGTTGTTGTCAGCAGTGTCAGTGTACTGTTGTTGTCAGCAGTGTCAGTGTGTCAGTGTACTGTTGTTGTCAGCAAGTGTACTGTTGTTGTCAGCAGTGTCAGTGTACTGTTGTTGTCAGCAGTGTCAGTGTACTGTTGTTGTCAGCTGTTGTTGTCAGTAGTGTCAGTGGACTCTTGTTGTCAGCAGTGTCAGTGTACTGTTGTTGCCATAAGTGTCAGTGTACTGTTGTTGTCAGCAGTGTCAGTGTACTGTTGTTGTCAGTAGTGTCAGTGTACTGTTGTTGTCAGCAGTGTCAGTGTACTGTTGTTGTCAGTCAGCAGTGTCAGTGTACTGTTGTTGTCAGCAGTGTCAGTGTACTGTTGTTGTCAGCAGTGTCAGTGTACTGTTGTTGTCAGCAGTGTCAGTGTACTGTTGTTGTCAGAAGTGTCAGTGTATTGTTGTTGTCAGGAGTGTCTGTTGTTGTCAGCAATGTGTAGCAGTGTCAGTGTACTGTTGTTGTCAGCAGTGTCAGTGTACTGTTGTTGTCAGTAGTGTCAGTGTACTGTTGTTGTCAGCAGTGTCAGTGTACTGTTGTTGTCAGTAGTGTCAGTGTACTGTTGTTGTCAGCAGTGTCAGTGTACTGTTGTTGTCAGTAGTGTCAGTGTACTGTTGTTGTCAGTAGTGTCAGTGTACTGTTGTTGTCAGCAGTGTCAGTGTACTGTTGTTGTCAGCAGTGTCAGTGTACTGTTGTTGTCAGCAGTGTCAGTGTACTGTTGTTGTCAGCAGTGTCAGTGTACTGTTGTTGTCAGCAGTGTCAGTGTACTGTTGTTGTCAGCAGTGTCAGTGTACTGTTGTTGTCAGCAGTGTCAGTGTACTGTTGTTGTCAGCAGTGTCAGTGTACTGTTTTTGTCAGCAGTGTCAGGGTAGTGTTGTTGTTGTCAGTGTAGTGTCAGTGTCAGTGTACTGTTGTTGTCAGCAGTGTCAGTGTACTGTTGTTGTCAGTAGTGTCAGTGTACTGTTGTTGTCAGCAGTGTCAGTGTACTGTTGTTGTCAGCAGTGTCAGTGTACTGTTGTTGTCAGCAGTGTCAGTGTACTGTTGTTGTCAGTAGTGTCAGTGTACTGTTGTTGTCAGCAGTGTCAGTGTACTGTTGTTGTCAGCAGTGTCAGTGTACTGTTGTTGTCAGCAGTGTCAGTGTACTGTTGTTGTCAGCAGTGTCAGTGTACTGTTGTTGTCAGCAGTGTCAGTGTACTGTTGTTGTCAGCAGTGTCAGTGTACTGTTGTTGTCAGCAGTGTCAGTGTACTGTTGTTGTCAGCAGTGTCAGTGTACTGTTGTTGTCAGCAGTGTCAGTGTACTGTTGTTGTCAGCAGTGTCAGTGTACTGTTGTTGTCAGCAGTGTCAGTGTACTGTTGTTGTCAGCAGTGTCAGTGTACTGTTGTTGTCAGCAGTGTCAGTGTACTGTTGTTGTCAGCAGTGTCAGTGTACTGTTGTTGTCAGCAGTGTCAGTGTACTGTCGTTGTCAGCAGTGTCAGTGTCAGTGTACTGTTGTTGTCAGTAGTGTCAGTGTACTGTTGTTGTCAGCAGTGTCAGTGTACTGTTGTTGTCAGTGTGTCCGTGTCCTGTTGTTGTCAGCAGTGTCAGTGTACTGTTGTTGTCAGCAGTGTCAGTGTACTGTTGTTGTCAGCAGTGTCAGTGTACTGTTGTTGTCAGCAGTGTCAGTGTACTGTTGTTGTCAGCAGTGTCAGTGTACTGTTGTTGTCAGCAGTGTCAGTGTACTGTTGTTGTCAGCAGTGTCAGTGTACTGTTGTTGTCAGCAGTGTCAGTGTACTGTTGTTGTCAGCAGTGTCAGTGTACTGTTGTTGTCAGCAGTGTCAGTGTACTGTTGTTGTCAGCAGTGTCAGTGTACTGTTGTTGTCAGCAGTGTCAGTGTACTGTTGTTGTCAGCAGTGTCAGTGTACTGATGTTGTCAGCAGTGTCAGTGTCAGTGTACTGTTGTTGTCAGCATTGTCAGTGTACTGTTGTTGTCAGCAGTGTCAGTGTACTGTTGTTGTCAGCAGTGTCAGTGTACTGTTGTTGTCAGCAGTGTCAGTGTACTGTTGTTGTCAGCAGTGTCAGTGTCAGTATACTATTGTTGTCAGCAGTGTCAGTGTACTGTTGTTGTCAGCAGTGTCAGTGTCAGTGTACTGTTGTTGTCAGCAGTGTCAGTGTACTGTTGTTGTCAGCAGTGTCAGTGTACTGTTGTTGTCAGCAGTGTCAGTGTACTGTTGTTCGTGTCAGTGTACTGTTGTTGTCAGCAGTGTCAGTGTACTGTCAGTGTACTGTTGTTGTTGTCAGCAGTGTCAGTGTACTGTTGTTCGTGTCAGTGTACTGTTGTTGTCAGCAGTGTACTGTTGTTGTCACTGTCAGTGTACTGTTGTTGTCAGTAGTGTCAGTGTACTGTTGTTGTCAGGAGTGTCAGTGTACTGTTGTTGTCAGCAGTGTCAGTGTCAGTGTCCTGTTGTTGTCATCAGTGTCAGTGTACTGTTGTTGTCAGTGTGTCAGTGTACTGTTGTTGTCAGCAGTGTGAGTGTCAGTGTACTGTTGTTGTCAGCAGTGTGACTGTGTACTGTTGTTGTCAGTAGCAGTGTACTGTTGTTGTCAGCAGTGTCAGTGTACTGTTGTTGTCAGCAGTGTCAGTGTACTGTTGTTGTCAGTAGTGTCAGTGTACTGTTGTTGTCAGCAGTGTCAGTGTACTGTTGTTGTCAGTAGTGTCAGTGTACTGTTGTTGTCAGTAGTGTCAGTGTACTGTTGTTGTCAGCAGTGTCAGTGTCAGTGTACTGTTGTTGTCAGCAGTGTCAGTGTCAGTGTACTGTTGTCAGCAGTGTGAGTGTCAGTGTACTGTTGTCAGCAGTGTGAGTGTCAGTGTATTGTTGTTGTCAGCAGTGTGTCAGTGTACTGTTGTTGTCAGCAGTGCCAGTGTCAGTGTACTGTTGTCAGCAGTGTCAGTGTCAGTGTACTGTTGTCAGCAGTGTGAGTGTCAGTGTATTGTTGTTGTCAGCAGTGTGTCAGTGTACTGTTGTTGTCAGAAGTGTGAATGTCAGTGTACTGTTGTTGTCAGCAGTGTGACTGTCAGCGTACTGTTGTCGTCAGCAGTGTGAGTGTCTGTGTATTTATGTTGCCAGCAGTGTGAGTATCAGTGTACTGTTGTTGTCAGCAGTGTATCAGTGTACTGTTGTTGTCAACAGGGTGAGTGTCAGTGTCCTGTTGTTGTTAGTATACTGTTGTTGTCAGTGTACTGTTGTTGTCAACAGGGTGAGTGTCAGTGTCCTGTTGTTGTTAGTTTACTGTTGTTGTCAGTGTACTGTTGTTGTCAGCGTACTGTTGTTGTCAGCAGTGTGAGTGTCAGTGTACTGTTGTTGTCAGCAGTGTGACTGTCAGTGTACTGTTGTTGTCAGCAGTGTGACTGTCAGTGTACTGTTGTTGTCAGCAGTGTGAGTGTCAGTGTACTGTTGTTGTCAGCAGTGTGAGTGTCAGTGTACTGTTGTCAGCAGTGTGAGAGTCAGTGTATTGTTGGTGTCAGCAGTGTGAGTGTCAGTGTACTGTTGTTGTCAGCAGTGTCAGTGTACTGTTGTTGTCAGCAGTGTCAGTGTACTGTTGTTGTCAGCAGTTTGAGTGTCAATGTACTGTTGTTGTCAGCAGTTACTGTCAGTGTACTGTTGTTGTCAGCAGTGTGAGTGTCAGTGTACTGTTGTTGTCAGCAGTGTGAGTGTCAGTGTACTGTTGTTGTCAGCAGTGTGAGTGTTAGTGCACTGTTGTTGTCAGCAGTGTGTGTGACTGTTAGTAGACTCTTGTTGTCAGCAGTGTCAGTGACTGTCAGTAGACTCTTGTTGCCAGCAGTGTAGGTGACTGTCAGTGTACTGTTGTTGTCAGCAGTGTGTGTGACTGTCAGTAGACTCTTGTTGCCAGCAGTGTAGGTGAATGTCAGTGTACTGTTGTTGTCAGCAGTGTGTGTGACTGTCAGCAGACTCTTGTTGCCAGCAGTGTAGGTGACTGTCGGTGCACTGTTGTTGCCAGCAGTGTAGGTGACTGTCGGTGCACTGTTGTTGTCAGCAGTGTAGGTGAATGTAAGTGTACTGTTGTTGTCAGCAGTGTGTGTGACTGTCAGTAGACTCTTGTTGCCAGCAGTGTAGGTGACTGTCAGTGTACTGTTGTTGTCAGCAGTGTGGATGACACATAGCGATACATAGTGATACAGTGATACATACTGACACACATTGACAAGTAGTGACACAGTGATACACAGTGACGCAGTGACGCATAGTGACACATAATGACAGTGATACACAATGACACTTGTATACGATACAGATCGCACAACACACCTCCATACTTTTAAAATACATATAACGTTGTATGTATGTGTGTGTGTGTGTGTGTGTGTGTGTGTGTATGTGTGTGTGTGTGTGTGTGTGTGTGTGTGTGTGTGTGTGTGTGTGTGTGTGTGTGTGTGTGTGTGTGTGTGTGTGTGTGTGTGTGTGTGTGCGTGCGTGTGTGTGTGTGTGTGTACTCACCTAGTTGAGGTTGCGGGGGTCGAGTCCGAGCTCCTGGCCCCGCCTCTTCACTGATCGCTACTAGGTCACTCTCCCTGAAAAGTGAGCTTTATCATACCTCTGCTTAAAGCTATGTATGGATCCTGCCTCCACTACATCGCTTCCCAAACTATTCCACTTCCTGACTACTCTGTGGCTGAAGAAATGCTTCCTAACATCCCTGTGATTCATCTGTGTCTTCAACTTCCAACTGTGTCCCCTTGTTGCTGTGTTCCATCTCTGGAACATCCTGTTTTTGTCCACCTTGTCAATCCCTCTCAGTATTTTGTATGTCGTTATCATGTCCCCCCTATCTCTCCTGTCCTCCAGTGTCGTCAGGTTGATTTTCCTTAACCTCTCCTCGTAGGACATACCTCTTAGCTCTGGGACTAGTCTTGTTGCAAACCTTTGCACTTTCTCTAGTTTCTTTACGTGCTTGGCTAGGTGTGGGTTCCAAACTGGTGCCGCATACTCCAATATGGGCCTAACGTACACGGTGTACAGGTTCCTGAACGATTCCTTATTAAGATGTCGGAATGCTGTTCTGAGGTTTGCTAGGCGCCGATATGCTGCATCAGTTATTTGGTTGATGTGCGCTTCAGGAGATGTGCCTGGTGCTATACTCACCCCAAGATCTTTTTCCTTGAGCGAGGTTTGTAGTCTCTGGCCTCCTAGACTGTACTCTGTCTGCTGTCTTCTTTGCCCTTCCCCAATCTTCATGACTTTGCACTTGGTGGGTTGAACTCCAGGAGCCAATTGCTGGACCAGGTCTGCAGCCTGTCCAGATCCCTTTGTAGTTCTGCCTGGTTTTCGATCGAATGAATTCTTCTCATCAACTTCACGTCATCTGCAAACAGGGACACCTCAGAGTCTTTTCCTTCCGTCATGTCGTTCACAAATACCAGAAACAGCACTGGTCCTAGGACTGACCCCTGTGGGACCCCGCTGGTCACAGGTGCCCACTCTGACACCTCGCCACGTACCATGACTCGCTGCTGTCTTCCTGACAAGTATTCCCTGATCCATTACAGTGCCTTCCCTGTTATCCCTGCTTGGTCCTCCAGTTTTGGCACTAATCTCTTGTGTGGAACTGTGTCAAACGCCTTCTTACAGTCCAAGAAAATGCAATCCACCCACCCCTCTCTCTCTTGTCTTACTACTGTCACCATGTCATAGAACTCCAGTAGGTTTGTGACACAGGATTTCCCGTCCCTGAAACCATGTTGGCTGCTGTTGATGAGATCGTTCCTTTCTAGGTGTTCCACCACTCTTCTCCTGATAATCTTCTCCATGATTTTGCATACTATACATGTCAGTGACACTGGTCTGTAGTTTAATGCTTCATGTCTGTCTCCTTTTTTAAAGATTGGGACTACATTTGCTGTCTTCCATGCCTCAGGTAGTTGCCCAGTTTCCAGGGATGTGTTGAAGATTGTGGTAAGTGGTACGCACAACATATCTGCTCCCTCTCTAAGGACCCACGGAGAGATGTTGTCCGGTCCCATTGCCTTTGAGGTATCGATGTCCCTTAGCAGTTTCTTCACCTCCTCCTCATCTGTATGTATGTCGTCCAACACTTGTTGGTGTATTCCTTGTTGGTGTCCCCATCTGGTCTGTCCCCCCAGAGTCCTTCCTGTCTGTACTGTAAATACTTCCTTAAATCTCGTGTTGAGCTCCTCACATACCTCTTGATCGTTTCTTGTGAGTTCTCCACCTTCTTTCCTCAGCCTTATCACCTGGTCCTTGACTGTTGTCTTCCTCCTAATGTGGCTATACAGCAGTTTCGGGTCAGATTTGACTTTCGATGCTATGTCGTTTTCATATTGTCGCTGGGCCTCCCTCCTTATCTGCGCATACTCGTTTCTGGCTCTTCTACTAATCTCCTTGTTTTCCTGGGTCCTATGCCTCCTGTACCTTTTCCATTCTCTGTTGCACTTAGTTTTTGCCTCCCTACACCTTCGGGTAAACCAAGGACTCGTTTTGGTCTTCCTATTATTTCTGTTTCCCTTGGGAACAAAACTTTCCTCTGTCTCCTTGCACTTTGTTGCCACATATTCCATCATCTCGTTTACTGATTTTCCTACCATTTCTCTGTCCCACTGAACCTCCTGCAGGAAGTTTCTCATACCTGTGTAGTCCCCCCTTTTATAGTTTGGCCTGTCCCCTTCAGTTCCTGTTACCTTCTCCACTTGTAACTCTACTATATAGTCAAAACTCAGAACCACATGATCGCTAGCTCCAAGGGGCCTCTCGTAAGTGATGTCCTCAATGTCTGAACTGCTCAGGGTGAACACAAGATCCAGTCTTGCTGGCTCATCCTCCCCTCTCTCTCTGGTTGTGTCCCTGACGTGTTGATGCATGAGGTTTTCAAGTACCACATCCATCATCTTGGCTCTCCATGTTTCGGGACCCCCATGTGGCTCCAGGTTTTCCCAGTCGATCTCCCTGTGGTTGAAATCGCCCATTACCAGTAACTTTGCTCTGCTCGAGTGAGCTCTTCTTGCCACCTCAGCCAGTGTGTCCACCATCACCCTGTTGTTTTCTTCGTACTCCTCTCTTGGCCTCCTGCAGTTCTGTGGTGGGTTATACATCACTCCAATGACTACTTTATGTTCTCCGGACTGAATTGTACCTACAATGTAGTCTCTTTCTCCAATCATGTCCATGCCTTCCATTTCCTCAAATCCCCATTGGTGTTTTATGAGCAGTGCAACCCCTCCTCCCCCTCTACTCCTATCTTTCCTCAGGATCTGATATCCTGTTGGGAAGATTGTGTCTGTTATTGTCTCAGCGAGTTTTGTTTCTGTGACTGCTATGATGTCTGGGGATTTTTCACTGATTCTTTCATTCCACTCCTCATGTTTATTCGTTATTCCATCCGCGTTTGTGTACCAAACCTTTAGTTTCTTTTCTATCATTGTGGTCATGCAAGTATATTGGGGTTGGGGGAGCGAGAGCCTTGGTGGGGGCCTATATGGGGCTGTGGTGTAGGTGGGGTTTGTGTTGATGGGGGTGGGGTCAGAATGCCCATAAGGGACAGCTGTTGGGGTGAGGTTTGTGATATGGGGGTTGGTCGCAGAGGGAACAGTGAGTGGGTTGTAGTATAGGTTGCTCAGTTGCGTTGGGAATGTCGCGGGTGGAGTCTTTTGGTGGGAGATTCTGTGGGGTGTGTTTGCCCTTCCTCCTGTGTCTGGGTCCTGCTCATTTTCATTACTTCTCGTTCCTCCTTGCGTCTCTGTACCCTCTCTTTCAGTGTAGTCCTTTCTTCTTGTGTTCTGTCGCGGTCGAGGTATACTCTCTGGTACCCCTCTTTGTCCCTCAGTCTTGCTTTCTCTTGCAGAATCCTGGTTCGAACTGATTCTTCCTTGAAAAGTTACTCTGACAGGCCGTATCCTTCCACTCGCAAACCACCCAATTCTCTGAAAATTTGTCACCTGGGTCATATTGCCCTCCCCTATTGTTTTCATGATGCCTTCAATCATTTTTTTCTCCTCCTGTTTTATTTCTTCAAAGGTGGCCCCCTTGGCTTCTTGGAGCCCGTACACAAAAACTGACCTCGCCCTTTCCTCCTCCCACTGAGTCTCCATCTGCTTCCTCTGAGGCATTTTATTTCCTTCCATTGACATGTTCTTGCCTTCAGTCCCTGTCATATCTGAAACTTCTATTCTCAGTGAACTGTCTTTCCTGACCAGCTGTCCCTTGCTA